>NC_056735.1:929300283-929325283 GCF_019279795.1 Protopterus annectens | reverse complement strand
CCCTCTTCCCCCACTATATTGCCAGTATCTGGAACCCCAACCTAAATGTAGTATCACAGCTGTCCCACTGGACACATGTAACTAACACATGAAGGAACACCACAAGAACACCTGGAGCAGCACAGGCTCACCAACTTGTGAACCCCCCCACCTCACACTCTATACCACGACATCAACTAGTGATACTGACACCTCTTGTCCTGCCTAGCATACAAATCCCACCATCCGACATACCTTCCCTATTGCTCCCCATCCAATTATACCTATGGGCTACTATACTGTTACAATGTCACCCCTGCTACCTACCTACCTACTCCCTAGCTATTTGCCTCTACTGTACCACACAGGTATGGAATATGTACACCTACCCCGAATAACTGCATGTAACCTATCCTGACCTGTGAAACAGGAATCCAATCTCACCTTAAACTGACCTTTGTCAACAGTCATACCTGACATGTAATCCTGACCTAAGCATGAATATTACCGACAGTTTAACATAAACTAAGCATGTTTAATGGGGGACGTAGCTATGTTATGTCTGTTACCGTCTATGAATGTGATCACCCCAGTATTAATTGGGATATGTAGCTGGGGTCAGTGTGGAGCTCTACACCCCAGGCCACCACTGACAATGGATAAGCATACAGTCTGAGTATCCCAGTTGACAGATGTGAAGAAAATGCACGACGTTGCATGTGTGTATGTGGAAGCAAGCAGGTGTAAGCCTGCTTGGCCGCCAATATGCGAGTACTACACTGGTGAAGCAATGTAGAGGCTAACTGAGGGCAAGATGCCACAACCAGAGGTCAGTAATGTTATGCTACGTGCAAACAAGCACATACCCACCTACAAATGTTCTACAGTACCTCAATCACTCTATAGCCAACAGCTGTTGTTGTGGTCATTAACAAAATAATCTGCACTGCCAGGTTGAAAACCCCTGACCCTGCACACTATAGTAGACATGAGTTCCACTAAGCCATGGCGGATACACATTCAGCTGCTGTGATCACAAACACATCTTCGAGCACAGGCATCCAACAGTATAGGGAATATATATATAAGTGTGTAGATTAATACCAGAACATGTGTCCATTGCACAACCACAGTATTATGAGCAGTCTATGTGCAGCACAGAACAGTGCCTGTCCAATCATGCTCTGAGAACAGTAGTCCTGCATAATACCAAAGGGACTAATGATATACGGTGCACATCGTGGGGGCATTTGAGCATGCTTCAAGCACAGTATGTCACACCTGGGGCATTGGTACCGGGGAACCGGGAGATGAGGCTGGCCAGATGTGTGAGAAAACCGCTGCTATACAATACCCTGGCAGGATGCTACCAGTGGGAGAAACACTGTAGACCAGCTAGGTCTACTCTTGACACAACAACAGGTCCATCCCTGGTGGGATGAACCAACAGTTGTGGGTCACATCGATGTCGCCACCAGTATTGGAGGAGGATCAGGGGAAGGCCGGTATGTACATAGACTAAACGGATGAGGAGCCTGGAGATGCTAGGGTGGGGACAGTATATTGGAGGTATTACCGAGATGTGCAGAGAGGGAAATGTGCTGAAGTGTAGTATGACAGGGCCAGCAACCGGGGAATGGATTGATGCTGTGTACGTGGAGCTCGGGGGCCAGGGGAAGGGCACATGTGTATGTCATTATGGCAGACATGTGCAAATGAAGCAAAACAGCAATAGTGTTGTGGCCAGAGCATCCGCCTAAAGCGCTCGCTTTCCCAGGTTGAGTCCCACTGCAGCACATCCTATTTCCATGTGATATCCATATGTTACCTTCATTTTGCTGTATAACCTACTAAGTAAAATTTATATTTGCACAGGTGTACTGCCTTAAATGTACATTTGAAGTGTCATACTGACTAAGGCACTAGTAAGCATGTGTAAGCATATAACAGCAGTTGTACGCATGGATACGCAGTTGTAAGTGTGTATACGTGTATTCGCACAGGGGGTAAGCATTGCCTACATAGATTGAGCTGAGTAGATGCCAGCTGTGTGTAAGGTAACACAACCCAAGCTTAGCGTTGCTTAGCTCTGTGCATACACGTGCACACTCACTCTGTATTCAATAGTTGGTGTCTTTCCCTGAAACACAATATACAGCCTGTGGAAGGGCCACATCTGGGACACTGCACATCATACACTACGTGATTTACCATTAAACCAAGACAGATGTACATAACCACTCATTCCACATACATATGATCCAGCACAATCAGTCAACAGCACAAGGAATGTAGTAATAACACACCACACAACCTCTTAATGCATGAATCAGACATAGTGCACCATAATGTGGGTACTTGTAGGGACATCTGTCATATCCTGCTCTAAAACACTTCAAACATTGCAAATTACACAGTTATATGTGGTAGAACACATATATTGCTGGAGATGATACATCTGAAAGACGTACGTGTCTGCACGAATGACTGACCTCAGTCCTAAGGTCATCCATGTCAATTGCCAAGAGAATGAGGTACAGGCCACACATATAGGCCAAACATGCATGCAAATATGGACAGCTGTACATCTGTTAATGTGGAGAGATAGACAGCTATATATATATATATATATATATATATATATATATATATATATATATATATGTGTATGTATGACTCACAAATAACCATATAACAGCAATCGTACGGAGATAGATTAATATGTCCAGTGTATATATATATATATATATATATATATATATATATATATATATATATATATATACATCACACACACACACACATATATATATATATATATATATATATATATATATATATATATATAGATATATGGATACATATACATAGCTAGAGCTATATCAATGTCCAGTTCTCTCCCTCTATATATGGGGGTGTAACATATGTACTTATGCAGATATACATAAAACAATATATATATATATATATATATATATATATATATATATATATATATATATATATATATATATAGATATATATATATATATATATATATATATATATATATATATATATATATATAGACAGATAGACAGATAGACATGTGTATATGATTCCCACATGGGAACAGACTCCTGGCCCACTCTGTACGACATAACTGACCATGAGCACAGTTAATGGGGGTGGGGGCACACATGAGGGACACCTGGTAATTACTGCAATGTAACCCCACCAGCCATAATGGATATGCTGTGCAAACCAATATCCAGCACATGCAGTACTTGACAGCAGGACCCACCACAACACAGCTACAATGCTCCAACAGTTATCCATGTCACCTGTACATGTCAGGCCAATATCTGTAACATATCATGCAGATACACCATTGTACCACCATAGGGAATGTACTATGTTGAAGGGCTACACATTACAATGGTACAGATATGCACACACATCCATACAGTGCCGATCATGTGAAGATATACATATATATATATATATATATATATATATATATATATATATATAGATATATAGAAAGAGAGAGAGAGAGAGATATGATATATGGGATATATGGGTACATACACATATAAACAGATAAAGGGGTATTAGTAGCCATACATGTGTAGCAGTAGTGTGGACGTACTGGGTGAAATGTATATCCCCAGCCACAAGCTCTGTAACCAGTACCTGTGACATGTGTGGTGTGGCAACCAGCCCCACAAAGGGGATACTTACATTGCACATATACCCACTCACAGTTTAAAGGACATGACAGGACACACAGGTATGTATACACAATCATTATTTGTGTACCGTACAATAATGTATGCCATTACTGACAGCACATGGATGTTGATGTATATAAAAAGTGATGTATGTAAGGCCCACACATAACAGTCGATGCAGACAGTGCAGATATATATCATACCATGGTGTCCAGGCTAAGCCCTTCACTTCATACAACATTTGACAATGGATTTGCCTGCACAATACGTAACAGTCAACAATATCAGATGCATTTCAGCAACCTCCAAGTTCACCCTGAAGTCAAGGCCTAAGGGGACATTCATTACTTGTGGTGATGTTACTTTACCTGTCACAAGTATGGTCCCTGGCCAACAAATGTTGTGGGTGTCCACGCTATGACTAGGATGATAGTAGGAATGCTATCAGTGGTGAATGATAGGCCATTACCTAATAAACCATATCCATATCACAGCAGGACAAAGACTTCCATATATGTGGAGGACAAAGGCAGGAGCGCAGGGCCATGCCCGCAATATTGCAGTAATACACCCTGGAACATGCTGGTGTTACAGGATGTTTTAAAACATACCCTCATGCAGGAATATTACATCAGGTACAGAAATGTTTATAGCCATGTACTGCTACCACGCAACACACACACTGCTAGTGTAATATCCAACACAGGACCTGTGTGGTGAACAGACAACACATGATAGGCACACCTCTGTCCAGCTAGAGGATGGCCCACAGTAGTGAGCTATGCAGAGAGACTGCAGTCTAAGTTAAACTAGTATGCACACACACACACACACACACACACACACACACACACACACACACACACACACACACCCTGAAACACCAGTTCTATGCATAGCATTATGACACTCTACTCACAGTCTGTCTGTATGTCCAGATCCTCCTACATATATGTGGCTACCCTGAATGTGCAGGTACTCCTGTAAGAGGTATTGATACCTGCTGTCTATAACATTGATGCCCACACACAGGAAGGATGTCCATCACACAGGGAATGTACAGGGAATACGCCCACATGATGTAGAGATTCATAGTGGGTGGTTTCCATGACAGTGGTAATTGGAAGTACTACATACATGTCCATATCATCCGACCATATGTCCTGGACATGGCGTGTAGCCCTAACCCAGCCCCTATAATCCCAATGTAGTAGTGCAGGGGCATGTCTGGTATGTATAGCTGGTATAGTAGTAGCCATTTGCTACTGTTATTGGGATTGTTGTCATAGACACGGCGTGTGTGGAAGGTGACTTATGCTCATAACATGTGTGCCATTGACTACTGACAGACATCCTAAGGTTATCATGGTACAGTACCTGCATATATAGTAGGCTTGACAGCCATGTCACAGCACAGGGTAGGCTACACCTGTGTGACAGTGTATAACCACAACCAATGTGAACACAGCCACAGTCACATATGGTACATCAGCATACTAGTACAGTATATGGACTATCTATCCTACACCATCCTCATATGTGCCACTCGCAGCATGACCCTACATATACTGGGCTGCTACACAGTCCAGTCTGATGGCTGTCTGTGGTATGGGACATGTGTGTGTATGGCCCTACACACATGTAAGGTAATACGGTACCATACAGTGAGGCAGCATGTAACAACAGATAGAAGGGGAGCTAGGACAATGACATCTACCACAGTCTGTACACAGGCCACAGTACATATTAACAATATACACACACTGCCGACATCCACTACACAGTCCTCAGTACTGTACAAACATCCACAGAATTTCCAGGGTTGCATTAAGTGTAACCCCTTCTGTACATGACATGTGTAGCACTCTGATATATTACTGGCATGTTATCACATATGTTGACACTGTTTTCGGTGTACAGCACATATGCACCACTTCATGCACAACATATGTACAAAGGTTGACAGAGGTGTGGCTGACAGCAAATACACAAGGCCAGTATAGACATGTTGCTGTGATACCCTCATTAATCTACCATTGTAACGGGGTATATTGCAACATTTGTCCAATGAGGGATATGTAGTCAGTAACTTTCACGGCCTTCACCATCAACAGACTGCAATCCTCACAGTACCTTCTGCATTCCATGGATAGATGCATCGTGGTTAACACATGATATCAAAGGCACACCACTGCCCAGTCTGTAGATGAGCCTGCAGATGGGGATTCCTGATATACATGGAACTGACTTGGTAAGTATTGTGACATGTGCAACAGGCATATCCAGACAAACACTGTTAATCCAACCTTACTCCACATGCAGTATAGCAGCACTTACAGTTCATAGGCAGGTTAGGGACATCCCCCTTCTGTTTGTTGCCCTCTTCCCACAGTGTATATTGTTAGTGGTAAATCCGAAACACATCTAAAAAGCTGTTTGCCAAGCAACAGTTCTAGCTCCTGCTCACAATGACAGACAAGGGCCAACACCACCAGGATGTTTCCAGGTAGTGGCTAGGGAATGTCTGCAATATGTGCAGAGGCCATAAGCTGATCATGAGCATCACATTAAATACACATGCTGCTGCCTAAGCAATGCAGGTGTGGGCCTCCTCATCTGCCAGAGAGGGTGTGGGGGAGGCAGACAGAGACGAATACATGTCAGGGAGTGGTGGGAGGGTAAAACCGACACATGTTTGTGTCACACACCTACCAGCACAGGGTATCATAAACCCAACAGCTATATAGTGCTATCACAGTCTGATGCTGTTATTAGATGCACCACGTGTTATCTGGTGGGGAGCACATATATGTGATGGTGAGTGCCATCTGCTACAGGGATAGGGTAGATATACAGTAGGTGACATACACATGCCTGTCTGCATGAACAGTTGCCAGCGTCAGCACAGGCACACTCACACAGGGATGCACACACATTAACACATTTGGCAGGGCCAGGATTGTGACCCATCACTAGTGGGATTGCCACAAGACATCAATACAGGGAACACATGCACCACACGGGTGATATGGAGGTCATATGGGCAGTGAATATGAGGGGGTGTCAGACATAAGGTGGTATGCTTCACTGTGCCCTGTGGGGAGTAGTGCATGTGGATGTGGACATAAGCACCATACAGCACACACACGAACACACAGGGTCCAGTTCAGACATGCATGGGTGCATGTCTGCATGGGTGTGTGGTGGCCAACAGTGCCAACAAGCTATACAGGGGTGATGATGGGTATACCTTGGCATCAGCCCACATTACAATGGTCTGCATTGTGGCGCAGGCCTTTAGCTTATGCATTTGCCCACACAGGTGGGTATTGCATCCATCTTCCAGGTATCTGGGTGACCACTGTGTGTGGCCAATGCTGTGCATCACTTGCCATGTATGTGTTCCCTAGTCCATGACTTGGATGGTGTCTAGGATGCGCACACATCCCACATGCATGTACAGTGACATGCGGAACTGTACCTGGGGTGTCTGGCCCATATTGTGAACACAACTTATCATCAAATGTACCAGTCCTGCCCATGTGTGGCAGGGAGTGGTACTGGTCAGCAGATCAAACCTGCACCCATATTGATAGCATGATAACAGCATTTCCTGATGTCAGTGTCATCTGTACATACAGGCCATGTTGTCAGGCATGGTATGTCCATTGTGAGTCACATGTGAAGGTACAGTGGGGTTGCTACCTGTGATTGGCAGGCCTTGATGTCACATTTATGGGTATGGCTTTGCACCCCAGCCTTTCAGCCATGTACATCTGTTATCCCTGTATGGTTGACATTGTGATATATAGTAGGGCCACCATAAATGAAATTAGCAAAACCCTGCACATTGCCCACAGGTGTCACAAACTCACAACCACCTCTATGCAGGACACCAGTTACAAACGTACACACATGCACACACACACCTGTCATGTCTGGGAGTAGAACCCCTACCTAGCTGGTTTACTACACTTCAGCACTATGCGGTTATATTACACGCCACAGACTTTACTGAAGTTAATCTTCCCCAAAAGTGCATTTCACAATTAATGACATCAGCAGGAGTACCAAAGTAGGGCATTTGTAATGTACTGTGAGTGAGTAGCCTATAATGCAGTGCTCCATACACAGACACTGAGACACACACATCACATCCGGAACTGACATGGATAAAGATGGAACACTACCACTGTTCTAAATCACACTACAGCAGTACACAGAATGCACTACAGCAATTACTGGGCTATCAATTTCCCAGATGTGTACTTCTAGATGAATGACATCGGCAGCCTTGGCAAAGTAGTGTATTTGTAATGTTTAGAGTGTGAGTAGCCCAAAAAGCATTGCTCTCTACCCAGTCAGGCACACACACACAGACTCACACACAAAGTTGCCAGGGCTGGGGTTTGAACACCTATCTAACTAGTTTATCACACTACAGCAGTATGTAGTCACAGGATGCACCACGGCAATTACTGGGTTATTATGTTCCCAGAGGTGTACTTCTAGATGAGTGACATCAGCAGCCTTGGCAAAGTAGTATATTTGTATTGCATGGAGTGTGGGTAGCCTAAAAAGCATTGCTCTCTACCCAGTCAGACACACACACACTCACAAAGTTGCCAAGGCTGGGGTTTGAACACCTACCTAACTAGTTTATCACACTACAGCAGTATGCAGTTACAGGACACGCCACAGTGATTACTGGATTATTATGTTCCTAGAGGTGTTCTTCTAGATGAGTGACATCAGCAGCCTTGGCAAAGTAGTGTATGTGTATTGTATGGAGTGAGGGTAGCCTAAAAGGCATTGCTCTCTTCCTAGTCAGGCACACACACACAGACTCACACACAAAGTTGCCAGGACTGGGGTTTGAACACCTATCTAACTAGTTTATCACACTACAGCAGTATGTAGTGACAGGATGCACCACGGCAATTACTGCATTATTATGTTCCCAGAGGTGTACTTCTAGATGAGTGACATCAGCAGCCTTGGCAAAGTAGTATATTTGTATTGTATGGAGTGTGGGTAGCCTAAAAAGCATTGCTCTCTACCCAGTCAGACACACACACACACACACACACACACACTTAGTTGCCAGGGCTGGGGTTCAAACACCTACCTAACTAATATATCACACTACAGCAATACACAGTTACAGGATGCACCACAATGACTACTGGGCTATCATGTTCCCAGAAGTGTACATCTACATGAGTGACATCAGCAGCCTTGCCAAAGTTGAATACATATATTGCATGGAGTGTGAGTAGCCTAGCAAGCATTTCACTCTACACAGTCAGTGGCAGACAGGCACACACACAAACACACACTCACACACTTGACAGATCTGGGGTTAGTGCTACTATTTAACTACTCTGTCACTACAGCAGTACACAGTTATGGGATGTGCCATGCATTTTACTGAGCTATAGCTCTCCCAAAGGTGTAATTCACATTAGATGACCTCAGCAGGCTTGTCATACTACTGCTATGGGGAGGGCAGTGTGTCCATGGGCCATACCCCATTCATGTAGGGATTGACATGTCACATGCGGGCACACATGGGGTCATATGTCACAGGTGCATGTATACAGCTACTAGATAGCTGCTTCCTTGTACAGTCTTGTTGCACAGCTGGCATGTACACCACATAGTCTGTCATGCTGACAGGTACTGGTGGCTAGTATCCACAGTGGCTTACATCCACACCTCATGTGTTGGGGGCCCTTAGGCTGTGTGCCAGTTGGGACAGGCTCGCATGGCTCCTTGTCACAGTCACCCTCTTCCATACATCTATACCCATGTGCTTGTGGCTTATTATAGTGTGTTGTCCTTACATATCAGTCTGCATTCCTATCCACAGTGTGTGCAAGGCAGGTGTGGTGCATACTGACATGTGTTCACACTGAGAACTGCAACTTCCAGATATGTCTGGTCCACTGGTTTATGCAGACATGGCCTTCATGTGTTTAAGTGTGTGAGCATGCCCAGTATGGCCATCTGTGTTGCATGTGTGGACCACGTCCAGGTTGTTTGTACTGTCATGCTGACCTTTTGTTGTACACCAATGGGTAGCATGCTGTGTCTGCAGGATATCCATTGGTCATTTGCCATTGACTGTTGCTACATTTATGCATAGCGGGGGGCATCTGACTGTTTCTACTGTTCTACACAGGAGTGGGGGGACACACCTAACTGTTACTCTGTGTGTACGTTAGATAGCGGGGGCACACCTGACACTTGTACACATTTGCTAGGACTGTACTGATAAGTCAGGTACTCCATTTCATTCTGTAGTCCTACCTATCCTGCTGGTTAGGGCTTAACAGTGTAGTACAGATCCTAGCTTTGTTTGCCTACATATTAGTGTCTGACATCCTAGCCTTCACATCTTACATCCGACTGCCTGGCCTGCTGCGGTCTGTCTGTGTAGGCCTGGGGGAGGAGTTAACTATAGGGCACATTCGGAGGCCATAGTACAGCATTTGTTTGTGTTTGTCTTCACCTGTCCTGCTGGCTGAGACTGTTGCTGGGTATGTGATCCTTCCTGACTAGTATATGTAGCTCTTATGGACACCCCTGTTGCTCAGGCCATTTCCTGCAGTGGGTTTTGTCACCCTGTGTAGGACTGGCTACTATAGTGACTCCAGTATGTGTTACAGATCTCATGCTACCAATATGGGTGTCTACTCTCTACTGCCTTGACATCCGGCCACCCTATTCCCTTGCATGTTCACATCCATACCATAGCTACAGGTAAAAATACATTCTACTCCATTTGACAATTGGTAGGTTGATTGACTTACCTTGAGGGTGTGCCGGACTTGAGGATGGTGCTGGAGGGCTGCCTATGTAGGATGCACATTGTACACTCACTATACATGGTTGGGCACAGGTAGTGTCATGTTTGGCATCCCTTTTACTGGCTATGCGAGTCAGTGAGAGGTATCATTCCCTGGGGCCCTACTGTGTCAGTGCATATGCTATGTATTGCCACTTTGCCAAGGCTAGGGCATACTGGGCACACCCCCTTCTGCCTACTGGAGCAGGCTCAGGTTGTTCCTCCTCCGAGTCACTCTGTATCTGCACAGGCCTTGGCATTGGTGGGGGGCTGTGTGGCCCTGACCCATGCTGTTCCTGCTACAGCTATTTCTGCAGGATCATATTGTGTAGCATAGCACATACCATTACTATTTAGGTAAATGTAGCTGGTGAATACTGCAGGGCTCCACCGGATGTGTCCAGACACCAGAACCGTGACCTGAGCATCCCAAACACACACTCTGTCTGGCCTGTGCTTGTGCATCATTATGGCATTGTTGTTCAGGTGCATGTGCATTTCTAATGGGTATCATCAGCCATGGCTCCAGTGGGTACCCAGCATCCCCCACTAGGTGACCATAGGGGTCCACATTGGCAAATCTGTGGTACAGATGCCTCAGTTGCCATATGTGTGAATCGTCATAGCTTCCAGGGCAGCCAGCACACACATTCAGTATAATGCCCTGGGCATCACATACAACCTGGCAGTTGATGGAGGGGATATCCCTGCGGTTGATGTAGGCCCTACCCTGCTCATCAGGTGTTGGTTTGATGCATAAGTGCATGCAGTCTATACCACCCACTACCCCAGAGTAGTTAGCTATTTGGTGGAAGAGACATGTATTGCGGGTCAACACCTCACATGTGTTGAGAAAATATATGTGCTCACTGGCATGTGCTGACTTGGCATCCAGGAATTGGTGGAATACTCTGGATGCTGATGCCTGTGAGATGCCCATGTTATCCTCAGTTGTAGTTTGGGAGGTACCTGTGGCTAGTATACCTAGGCCTACACATACCTTGGTATCCACTGGGATGTGTTCCCCTCAGCCAGTGTGGTGTGTTAGGTATGGCCTGCACTGCTCAATGATTTACTGTAGGAGGTCTCTATCCACCCTATAGCGCTCCACTATCTCCATCCCATGTAGCCCCTGGTAGGTTACCCTGGGTCTGTACACTCTTCTCTGTCTCCTCACTGTGGGTTGTTCAGCAGCAATGACATCCTCTCCACCCTCAGCCTCTTGCATATGTTCTTCTATGTTGCCTGCTGCAGCCCTTCTCATTTTGTAGGTTTGGTTTTAAAATTTCCCTGCTTGTTTGCACCAGTGGTATAGAGTGTGGAAAAACCAGGGGGGTAGGTGTTTGCTTGGTTTATAGTGGTGTTCTGGGCTGGGCTAGTCTGCTTTCTGTGGGATTAGCTGATTCTGATACATTTTCCCTGGCAGCTCAACTAGGTCTCCTTGATTACATTCCTACTGCTGTTTTCTCTTCTCATTGCCTCCCTGTTTAGGCCCGTGTGCGTGCCACACAAACAGAGTGCTCAAATGTGCATGAAGCTGCGTTTTCCTGGTTTAACCTCCTTTTTCATCCTGTACAACCTGGTGCGCAGCGTGCACACCTGCTTACACTTTGTAAAAAGTGCTAGGCAGGTTTAGACACACCCTTAGCTTAGCTGTGCTACGCTAGGAGCAATCCCGAGACACAGGTCTTCAATCCACTTACAGTATGCCTGACACACCCCACATGATGTCACCTATATTCTAGTCTTGCACCCTGCTATTTATACTCTTACACTCTTGGGACCTGGCTTACACCCTGGGAAAATCTGGGATTCACCAACCCTTCCCTCATTTGCATAGGATTGCTTGCTAATGCATAGTTACATGTCCCACACTGAGCCTCCCCCCTTAGCAACCATTATGCACTGGCCAGGTTGTCTTCTGACTGCCATTGACTTGCATGGCAGAATACTGATTTTTGTTAGAATGCTTATTTTAGGTTTATTTTATTAATTTCCCCCTGATCCCATTTGTGCTTCACTGCCCTATGCTTAACCGGGTGAGATCGGCGAAGATAAAATTAAACTTTGTTTAATTTTTTTCTTTTACATTTTGCAATGCAAATGGCCTTCTACTTGGACATTGGCATGCTTCCCCAATGATTTTTAGCCTTTATTTGGAGCTGTCATAGCTCCGTTTTGTAGATTGCTGAACTATACTTGGTTACTAACCGAGTACATTTCTGCACACTGCACTCATCCTGCACGGATGGCTGCCAGCTTCCTGGATCACATATTACCCTCATTTGCATGGTTTTTACCTGCAAATAAGAGTAATTTGCATACAGGAGCTCGGTCCGTGCAGGATTAGCCTAAGAGCTTGTTCCTGGATCGCACGTTGGCCATATTGCCGAAAATAGCTCTTAAACTTATCCTGCATGCTATAAAGGGCTTCGTAAATCCGGGGGAATGTGTTTTGGCATAAGCTACTGTTTACATTGATTGAAGTTATTCAGGGCATAACTAGAGTTATTTGAAGTATCTCAACGTGTGTAAAAGTGCTTATAGTGTGTGTTTATTACTGTGCATTTATTCTGAAGAGTACATTTGTGTGCAAAGTGCAGCTATTTCATAAAGTGCAGTCAAAATACAGCCATTTTGAAAAGTTTCCTGTGCTGGGTTTGTCTATTCACTGAGTGTTGCCCTTACAAAGTGTTTCTTGCAGTACACAGAGTTATTTAGCAAAGTACAGCCATTTTGGGAAAGTTTCAGTGTGCTGTGTACTGTTTATTCGCAAAGTGCAATTACTTTAAAATGTTTTTTTTTTACTCTGAGCTTCTTCTGCCCAGTTTATTCACACAGTGCAGTTATTTTGAAATGCTTCTTATGCTGATAATAGGTGATTTCTTACAGTACAGTGATTTCAAGAGTATGCTTGTGCTCAGGAGACTTAATTCACAAAGCTCAGTTATTCAGCAGCTTGTGCTATTCGGCATAGTTACAGATACTGGCATAACTATTTGGCATATGTATATGTGGGTGTGTTTGTGCATACTTGCAAAAGCCTTCACTGGTATGTGTTAACATGGCAGAGACATTTTTGCAGACCAGGTCCACTTGTATTTGATCAGAATATTGCAGAGAATTGGAGAATACTTGAGCAAGAGTATATTTTTATACAAGCAGCTTATTCTGACAAAGATGCATGCACCAGGGTATTAATTTTTGCTAAACTTAGCTGGGTCAGAGGCCATTGAAAGAGAGCATTTATTTGTGTATGCACCAGTAGTATATGAAGGAGAAGGGGAAAACTGTCATACTGTTGTACAGGCTGAATTAAGGGAAGACCCTGAGTGTTTGAAATGCAAATTCAGGGAAATGGGCAACTCACAGACAAATGTCACATTAGAGAGGCATTTGTTTTACACAAGAGATCAATAACCAGGAGAAACTTTTGCAGCATATATTACTGACCTGCGAAACAAAGCTAAAATGTGTAGGTTTGGTGACTTAAAAGATGAGTTAATAAAGGATAGGCTTATGTGTGGTATTAATAGTGCTGCAGTGAGAATATTTTGCTTCGTGACAGTGATCTAATGCTGAGCAATGCTATTGAGATTTGTGAAATCCATGAAGTTACAAAAAAGCACACAAATATGCTTGCAAGTGATAAGAGCATGGTTTCAGCAGGCTCCAGAGCAAATGTAGACAGTATGCAATATGTGGTTAGCAGAAGCAGGCCTAAGAACATGGCAACTGTAACCTCTGTGGATGTGGCAGGAAAAACCTGTAGTTTTCCAGCAAGTTCTAAGACTAGTTCAGTTAGAAGGACATGCTCAATGCATTACAAGGGTGTCAGCATAACCCAAATCAAACTTTATTGTTAACTGTAGCAATTGCGGTGCTAAACATGAGTCTAAAAGAGAAAAGTGCTTGGCATTTGGTCAGCAATGCCACAACTGCAAAAAATGGAACCATTTTCAAAAGTTACCAAGTAAACCTCACACAGTTGTAAAGAAGGGTCACTCAAAAAAGCAAGTTGATCATATAGAGAGCTCCTACTTTTTATGTAGATGGTGTATCAGTAATTAGTGAAAAGGTTGATGCAGTAAATTTCTTGGCAAAGAATTAAGTGTTTTTTACTGTCCAAATAAATGGTAAATCCACCAAGCTCAAAGTAGACACTGGTTCAAAATGTAATGTTATGTCAGCAGACACATTTGCCAAGTTGAGAGCTAGTGAGCAACTTAATGTGGCCAGTTGTGCAAAACTTGTTGCTTATGGAGGTGAAGAAATTCAAATGGAAGGCTCAGTAGTGCTTTCATATTGATTGGCTAGGCACTGCTACAACTTACTACTTTATGCAGTCTGATGATCTGTGCAATCATTATTGTGTATCAGAGACAGTTTAAGAATGAATCTGCTTTCCTTTACCAAAGAAGTTCATTATACAAGCACACGTCCCAGTTTCAGTTTTACTGAAGCTATTTTCTCAGGTCTGCTGATGTTTTTAATGACAAGCTAGACAAACTTCCAGTTGTGTATTCTATAAAGTTAGTCCCAGAGGTCTGTCTAGTGGTCAGACCGGCAAGAAAAGTTCTGATAGCTATGCAGAATAAAGTCAGGGCTCAACTGGATAAAATGGTACAGCAAGGTGTAATTTGTCCAGTTACAGAATCAACTTATTGGGTGTCGCCCATGGTAGCAGCCAACCAAAAAGTCTCAGATTAAATCAGAATATGCATTGACCCAAGAGATTTGAACAAAGCATTAAAGAGACCACATCATCCCATGCATACAGTCAAGGAAGTTGCAGTGCTAATACTAAATACCACTGTTTTTTTCTGTCTTGGATGCAAAAAGTTCATTTTGGCAAGTGATGCTTGATCACAAATCTTCACTGCTGACTACGTTCAGTACCCTATTTGGAAGATATAGATTCCTTAGGATGCCATGTGGAATAAATTCTGCAAGTGAAGTATTTCAGTATGCAATGGAGCAAATTATTTCAGGTTATCCTTGTGCCATAAGAGTAGATGATTTATTGATTGGAGGCAATGATGAAGCAGAGCATGACAGAAACCTTAGGAAGGTTCTAGACAGAGCATGTGAAGTGAACTTATAGCTTAATACTCTGAAATGCAAATTCAAACTACCAGAAGTTACATATGTAGGTCATTTATTTACTAGCACTGGCTTGTGACCAGATGCATCTAGGCAAGCAGTCATTCTAGAGATGCCAGCACCAGATAATGTTCAAGCTCTACGTTTTCTTGGTATGGTCAACTATTTGAGTAAGTTCATAGCAGACTCCAGTGAGTTGACAGTACCTTTGAGAGAGCTGACATGCAAACATGGTCTTGCCTGGAACAGCATCAGAGAGCATTTGAAGACCTTAAGCAGCAAATTGCCACCCCACCTACATTAAGATACTTTGATGTTAATAAACCAGTAAATCTTTCCTGTGATGTTTCAAAATTTGGTCTTGGTGCAGTTATTCTTCAAGAAGGTGGACCAGTAGCCTATGCATCTAGAACTCTTACCCAAACTGAAATGCAATATGCTCAAATTGAGAAAGAAATTTTGGCAATAGTATTAGCATGTTCAAAGTTTCATGATTATATTTATGGTTGAGCTATTCAGACTGAAACTGAGCACCAACCTTTATTCACTATTTTAAAGAAGTTTATGCATACAGCTCCAGTGATATTACAAAGAATGATGCTCAGATTGCAAAAGTTGTTGTTTTTCTTTCGGCTTTTCCCAGTTAGGGGTCGCCACAGCAGAACTTCAGTCCGCTAATGATTGGCAGTAGATTTTTAATGTGCCGAGGTGCCAGCTCGATGCCCAACCTTCAATGAAGGCACACCCATTCACGCATGTCTTTCGAATGCTACTCGACCGTGGGGAGGACATACAGACTCCACACAGAAGGTGCTCCAGCCAAGAAGTCCAACCTCAAAATGGTCTATATAAAAGGCAGACTTCTTTATCTGGCTGATATCTTATCCAGATAGTCCAGAAATACAATGGAACAGCTTGCTTGCACAGTAATATTTCTGTCACTCGCATGATTGAGAATGCCTAGCTACACATGTGTGTCAGGTGCATCACTCTGCCACTGAATTAATACTGCAAGAGTAAACAAAGGTACAAGAAATACATCCATGTGATTGATGTTAAAACACTCATGCAGGTTAAAGATTTGTAAGGCTGTCATTGACTTGTGTGTATAAAGGAAACAATGCTGACTGTTGTTAGGGTAGTGTACACACCTGTGTCAATGGGGAAATATTGAGAAGGATCACAAATATCTGTGCAATCATTTCAATAATAGTATTAAGTGGTGAAAGAAAGCATTGTTTAAGCAATGTGCATGTTCTGAATGGTAGAAAGTTAGTGACTGCTCATTCATGTTGTGTATGTATGTAGCAAAACATAGGAGGATCTGACACACAGATGTGTCATATTGACCAGGATATGAATAGAATACTGATTTGATATACATATTGCCATTTGTCTAACTATTGCAGATGTGACCTACGCACATGGAGAATGAGTCATGCTAATGTGGCATATTCGAAAATGCACATAAATTAATGTACAAGTCATGTGTAATCTGTCCCCTGATAAATGGATTGTGTTTCTGAATGTCATTATGTGTATCAATATGCATATCATATATTGTTGTTTATATCACAAATGGATATGTATCCAACATGACAGAAGGACAAAATAAATGTCCATCACAGCATCTGGTTTTTACAATACATCAGCTAATGAACAAATGTAGTAAGTGTCAATCTACATTTATTTTTTGGCAATGATGCTTTTGTGTTACTGTAATCAGTTGTATGATGTTTGCCCTTCCTGGTGTAATTGCCGCACCAGACATGCTGAATAGAATAAGTGTATTAAACTACAAATTTGAATGCAGTATATTTTAATTAATATAGAGCCCTGAAGTGTGCCTTGTTAAAACAATAGTAAGAACTGTATGACCCTACAGTAACATACATCACATCCATGTGAAGCTATAATGTGCATTACTAAGTGATCTGTTGTAAATTTATATTGCACATACATCAAATGTACACTTGCTGTGACAAACATTGTTATGCTTCACCTTAGGTCACTAACTCCATTGTGCATACATTGGCAAAGTCAACATTAAATTAAGTCCTGACAAAGAACAACAAAAAAAACAAGAAATATCTCATGGCATTTAGTAATTAAAGATCTCTTTACTAAATGGCATGCATCATCTACATCATTATACTGGTCATGCTCATAAGGAATTACAGCAAAGACAATGATAACACCAACTAAGCAACACGAACGCAGAAGAAAATATCATAATGCATGGCCACTCATACCTTCTGATCATTTGGCAGCAAGCTACACATTAAGAACTATTCTATAAGCCACCATGTCCTATAAATTCCTAAGGTGTGAACAAAAGAATGACATTAATATGTAAATGTTACATGAAGGCATGCAATACGGATTATTGTAATTTATAAAATAAATAATGTCTGTGAGCACATACTTAGCATTAACATATTGCCAGACTCAAACACATGCTGAGGCCACATCTCTAACAGATGGGTTTCAACCATCAACACTACAGAAACAGACATATCTAATGTGTCATAAAGTCCACACTTGAAGGGATTGCATCACTATCCTATTGTAATGAGTATGGCTGCCCCAACTTGGAGTGTGAGACTTAAAAACAGGGCCCTCTTACTGTGCCATATCTACATTCTTTGCCTAAGCCATTTATGTCTGTCACAATTGTGTGATAGACAGATGTTAACAGATTTAGTCCTCTGCCAATTATACTACACACTCTACAGAGCTGTGTATTCACTTCATTTACCACAGGAGGCAATCATTGGAGTATGTCAGAAATAACACAAATGAAGGTATGAGTTAAGAAAGGATTTTTGATGTTGCATTATTTGATACAAATTTGTCTGAGTAATGAAAAGGGCACAGCTATAAAACTTTTCACAAAACTGTGAAATGTCCAACATCATTGTTGGTTGTCAACGCCACTCTTTTCTATCCACATTGTCTTGTATACACACACACACACACACACACACACACACACACACACACACACACACACACACACACACACACACACACACAGTCCGAGATCCAGGCCACAGTATATCTGCAGAGATATAATATACAAGTCAGTATTAACTTAATGTGCTATAGGAACACTCACACCATAAGATTATACAAACCTGTCTGACTGCCACTAAATCCCCAAAAGTGTATAAAGTTGTTGGTCCAATATAAAAATGGATAGAAATAACTTGATACAATGCTGTCTGTATCACATCAGTACACTCACATAATGTCCTTTGCTAGAATTGAACAGCTACCTATGTAATTCCACCATCTAATGGAATGAGTACTAATCACACATACCATAGTGGAAGTCGTTCCATAGCTATGAGACTCTACCTATTAGAAGTCATTACATATCATTATGTTGCAAATCAGTATGAGGTAAAAAGGCCAGCTGAGGACTCTCCCACTGTAACTGCACAAATTACAACTATGGTGGATGTATCTCATACATAGCAGTATACTGACACAGAATGATTGTAGTCATTCACTGTGGGTTTTGAACACCTATCTATGTGACTGCCAAAGCTACATGACATTGTGTGGACTGAATGAACCTCTGGAGAAGTTTTACTACAATTGTGAGATATTCTAGTATATGGAGGCATTATTTTATCTTATTGCTAAAGGCGTACATATGGCTGTAGTTTGGTTAAAAGAGTGGTGTGATCTGTCTCATTGTCACACAATATTGTATGATACAAGATATACCCAAACACATGTGAAGCATAATAGAGTCATCATTGTGAAGGTAGAATTGCAATTATACACAACGTGTAGACAATCAAGGATTCAATCACATGGCTTACTAAGGAAACAGCCTCCACAACAGTGTCTCGTTTCCTCATACCACAAGACAAGACTTACTACTAGCATTAGAAAAGGCAAATTTCATCAAATTGCATCATGTGTTAAAAGAAATTATTTGTGAAAAATGGACAAAAAACATTGAAAAATGAATCACCAGCTATACATGTACATGCCAGATAGGTGGGAGACAACATTGTTATCTACATGTACATACGCACTCATACTGACAGAACTCTGTCTAAAAGGTAATGCCTGCAGTTGAACTGACTGCCTAATATCACAAGCTACAAAACATTGCATAAATTGCAATCACCACACAATATGTTTTACAACTATGACAGTGCACATTTGAATGGATGACATCATCATTGTTTGATAGGGTGATATGTTTGCTAAAAGGTAAAATCAGTAGTGGAATAGCATAATAACAATGTACAGCTACACATTCTATATTTATTTGAAATTTTTTGCTACACAGCATGAGAAAGAGAAAAAAAAAACACCAGTGACTCACTCACTGCTGGATTCAAACCACCTACCTATCTAGTGATACTGTTTTGAGAGCACAGTATCAACAGTCGGAGTCACAGCAGAAGTCATATTACAATTGTAAAATAGTGCAGTTTTGAAAGCATCATCTAATCAGTGTATTGCCAAAAGTGTTTTGCCTGTAGATGATAGAAATTGATAGGGAAGCCCTCTGCCAGTGTAAATACGTCTCCTAAGTGAAGGTGTACATAATGGGTGTTGTGATGGTGCCAGTTGCACATGACAGTGCACACATATGCATACAGTCATACTGTTTAAACAATGTGGTATTTTAACTACCTTCCTATCTAGTTACACAATCTAGAGAGCACAGTATTAACCTCGAGCCACAGAAGATGTCTTACTTCTATAGAGATAGATTGCACTTTTGAAATAATGACCTCATCAGTGTGTTACAGAGAAGATGTCTGCATTAAAAAAGCCAATGGTGGAGTCCTTTTCCAGTGTAAACATTTCTCCTGAGTGGAAGTGGAAACAGCACATCTGTTGATGAAACCATACATTTCTGACAGTTGAGCCACACATACACTCACACACACACACACACACACACACACACACACACACACACACACACACACACACACACACACACATGGTCAGAATTGCTGGATTCAAACCATCTACCTGTCTAGTTGCACAATCTAGAGAATGCAGTGTCAACTGCACCTGCCATAGGAGAAATCTGATTCTATAATGTTGAAAGGATGGCCTCACCAGTGTTTTGCAGAGACAATGTTTGTGTTAAAAATGGGATAAGGTGATGGGGGAGTCCTCACCCAGTTTAAATGTTTCTCCTGAGTAGAAGATACGCATTAGATGTGTGGGTCAATGCTGTCCTAACTGGCAGTACAGACTCACACACTCATGAAACTCAGTCAGTTCTGAATTTGAGTATCTACACATCTATTCATACAATTTTGAGAACACAGTATCAACTGGAAGCACTACAGGAGGAGTATGATTTTAAATATATGCAAATGTACATTTGTAAGGATTACTGCATCAGTGTGTTGTAAAGAGGCTATTGTGTCTCACAGCTTTGGGTGAAAAAGAATATGCCTTGACAGGTAGATATAACAGCAATGTGCTGATCACAAATAATTACATAATGCTCAGAAAAGTTGTCTGTCCTGTCATTCATGTACATTGTGCTAGTGTAACATATACCTGTGTGTTACAGTATTGTAATGTATTTTGATGGCAATCACACTTGTAAAACAGCAGACAGACAACCAAGCATTCATGAGTGTTCAACTAGGAATGATTGTACACAAACATTAGCCATTAGTGGTATCATTTTAATTGTATGTGCTCATGGCTAGACACTATGCAGTCTAAATAGAAACAGACAGGTCAAAAGTATGACACTGCACTGTTCAATAACACTCATGAATTATGTGTGAAAAGGTTCAACACAATTATACACCATTTCCCAGTGTAAGTGTTGGAGTGCAGACATAACTTTACAAAATGATGTGTTCAGTCAATATCACACAGAAATCCACATACCTTGAGTACAACAGTCCATTAACATATACAGAAGTTATACAATCGACTCACATGTTTTTTTTTCCTAAAGCTCATATGCATGAAAGATGATAGTATTAGTGCATGCTTAATTATATCTTGAGGTGTTGAACTTAGGGCAGGAATTAGAAGTAGTTAGCTGCACTCCATAGGCATTAAAATAGGCCTGTTTCTGATCAAATGCAGCTCAGAGATGTATTATCTTAAGGTTTTACGTGTTGCGTTTTAAACATTTCTCATTACAGTTGCATTCATTAATCATTATATGGATGATATGTGTGTATAACTACACAGACTTCATATTTGGTGACAGTCTATGTATATGAGGTATGTTGCAATAGTTGTTATGCAGTTGTATGTGCTTGTATGACATAACTGAGTAATAAAGTCAATGCATCTATAAAAGACATGAAAGAGAGATAATTAATATACTTCAGAACATAGATGGCAATGAAACAACATTGATCTTATCACCTTATATGTGTATTGCAGCAATATTGTAGAAATGTGCCAGTTGTACTAAGCTTAACATATAAAGGCTAGATTGTACATAATGTCAAGTAGCTATTTCTTTGCAGATATGAGCATGCTGTGGATGATTCTGTAACACACAAGTGACCAACCATGTGAATGCTGGAGGAAAAAATGACAATGGAAACTCTGAAGCAATGAGGTTTGTGGGTAGCATGCTTTATAACAGTGTTTTCAATCGGGACATCACATATGGTTACATGTAGCCTGTTCAAGAGATGATAACTGTCTCCTTATAGTGCTACCAGTCTGTCTTTACATAGTGCAGTGGGGATAAGCATAGTAGTGCAAAGGACATCAGACTAATGTGGCAGAAGGCAAAAATCCACAAAATTTCATCATAAGCTGTGAGCTGCTATTCTCATAATTTACAGGTGCTGCTTGATGCCAGGAATTGGACAAATTCTGAGGAGAAAGAATGATGAAATAGCAGGGTTGGGAAGAGGGAGACATTTGGAGTCATGGTTACAGACTTGGTAAGAGATTTATTTTGGCACACTTTTGCTTATGGTTGTAGTGTGTTACTCATAAAACTGTCACCATGATTATTCTGTCAGGCTCTGTACATGCAAAGGCAATAGATAAATGGGTGACAAAGGCCAAACAATAGGGATCATTTTTAAATACTGCCCTGATAAACTTTCAGTTGTGTAATATAATGCTTTTTCTTACATTATAAAGTCTGAAAATCAGATGTATGACATTATTCATTGACTTCAATCCTCAATGATTTTCCATAAATTTATGCATGTTGTGATGAACACACCAGAAAATTAAGATGCAGAAAGTTGGCATCCTTTGAAAATCTGTACAATAAAGTGTTTCCAATATAAATCAATAAAGGGTAAGAGAGTGGGAACCTGATGAGGACATAAGGACAATAGTAGTGGGTTCATAACATATGTAGCATATGGTTAAACACATACTATTATTATTATTAAAAATGCATCATTTTATGACATACATCTGGATTGAAACCCTTAAAGGTCTTAAAAAAAATGAAGAGGGTGGAGAATTATCTCAGCTCACCATATAAGAACTCATACTTTATTTTATTAAAAAGAAAAGTCGAATGTAGACATCAGCCTTCATTACATTTATATCAGTAAATGTAGAAGTGTGGTCTAAGATAAAACTTTACCAGTTTCTACCATAAGATGTGAACTGCCTTGCACCATCAGTTAGCAGTGCTGCTCAGTGCCAGACATCATGCAGATGCTGAGGATGCAGACTGACAACAGAAGGGAGTCCTGAGAAAGAGAGGGGGAGAAGAAACCAGACATAAAAACATTTCTGTCTAATGGCCATTTGTGACTGTCTTTGTTGTGTGTTACTCTTAGGTTTGTCATCATTATTCTGGCATGCTGTCTACAATAAAGTGTTCATTATATGAAACAAACAGATTAAGACAGGAGCAGGATAATGGAAGGTTAATAAAATATATAGCCAAACAGTTACACGCAAACTAGTCATATAAAATCAAGCAATGAGACTTTGACTTAATTCAGTTTTAGTACACTGTGCTAAAAGAAGTCTGGAATCCGGAGCATTACCTCAGCATACCACATAGGAACTCCTACTAAAACACATTTTAAATAATATAATTGAAGGGACAGTGACAACACATTGATACAAGCGATAAATTGTAAACTCACCTAAGGTGAGCATTACGTCCCGCAGCAGAATAACTATGCAAGAGTAAAAACTGATGAGAGAAGGGGAAAAAGAGAGAGAGAGAGAGATACAATAAGATAAACATAGAAAGGTTTTTGTCCATGGGACATGTCTGACCATCTTTATGGTATGTTATTGTTAGATTTCTCCTTATAAAAGTTATAGTATGTGCCATTCAATAAAGTGTTTACAAAGGTGAACAAGCAGGGTTAGGAGAGAAGAAACAAGCACATAGAAGGATAATTTTGGTTTATTAAGGTACCCTTATGAGACTGTAACCTGTTCTCAAATGTTTTAATTCTCCACTGTGAAAATACTGTTAGTTAGTTAGTTAGTTAGTTAGTTAGTTAGTTAGTTAGTTAGTTAGTTAGTTAGTTAGTTCGTTTTCTTTTGCTGCTTGGTTCATGAAATTTTGTACTTTCAAATAAACAAAGATATTTGTACTTACATATATATTAATAATATAACAGCATAAAATAAAATGTCAGCATACTTCTGGAATCAAGCCCTTGAGAGTATGCAAAAACTGCATTCTAAAGACGTGAATTATCACAACACACCACATAGGAACTCTTACTTCATGCCATCTAACAGCTTAATAAGTATTACAGTAACTGTCAGAAAGTCCAGCCTTTACTTTGTTTTGGTGTAGCACAGAGCAGTTAAGTACATTTGTATGAAAACAACTTGGCAGTTTTTGCCAGAGGACATGAAATATAATTCTCCATCACCTAGTATCAGTGTGCTATGCCAAGCTCTGCAAAAATTATGAATACCAAAAATGTATTTTTTTGTATGGGCCATTTCTTGCCACGCGTGTTGTATGTGATATTTTTTGACAGATTAAACATGTGAAAAAGGGGTTGATAGGACAGTGAAAGGAAGGCAAACCAGAGGGGAGGACAGGGGAAAGAATAAAGGAATATGTAGGATGGTGGTGGGGCAGCATCACAGCTATCTACTTCCTTACAACATAAACGTAAATTTGAAAACACAATGTGATGAATTTAGAGAGTAATGAAACCAATAATAGGTGACAACAACAGAATAATGTTGTATAGCCAATTGGACCAAAGCAAATGTGTCAAGAAGACACATAGGTGAAGTGGAGAGCAATGTATGGGACATCATTTTTTTTTTTTTTGGGAACCAGGTGCCATTTTTTTCCTTTTTTTCATAGAGACAGTCTTAAGTCTGTGTAATTGATATACAGAAATGTGTGTCAATACTTATTCTG
>NC_056735.1:929115283-929295283 GCF_019279795.1 Protopterus annectens | reverse complement strand
TCCATTTGACAAATGCACTTGTATTTATCTGCAAGTTGAGATTTAGCAGTTTTTGAATTATTGGAAGTCTGTCACTCTTTTGTACATTCTGTCATCCCAGATGCTAGGTCAGCTTTTTTCTGTGACAGCTAAGATAAATTGAGGTCTTTGCAACTGGAAACTCTCCTGCTTTGTCATATTTTACATGGGATTTCCAATAAAGAGCTTATGTTTAAGGGGAGTACAATATCTATCATTCATTAGCTTGAATATGAAGTGACTTAGTAAGAAATTAGTCCTAGTCTCCGCTGCCATTGCCTTAGTTATCTGCAAGGTAACACATTGATGCTGATGATTATGGTCCAGTTATACACATCTTAGTATCTTCTTCTCTGTGGTTTGTAGCATAGCTGCATTCTGTGCAGAATGGAGTGCTATAATTGGCAAAATATTTTCAAGCCTTGGTAGCAGTACACTGATTTAAATTGCTATTCTGGCTTCTAAGGATAAACAGTGACAATCTGTATGGCACTTTCAGCAGCTTCTGAATAAAAAAACAAAACAAACAAAAACAGAAGCTGTACTGTCCCAGACAAAACATACGATCAGAGAAGAATAGGAGCACACCCTAAAAGAAATAAGAACAGCACTAAGGCTCAGATGAGGTGATGGCAGATATGATCAAGATGTTGTATGAGTTGGGAGAAATGACTCCAGAGGATACATATAGAATAATCATTCTAGTGCCAGTTTACAGGAACAAAGGGGACATTTGCAACTGTGGGTAGGTTTGATAGTGGTATCAAACTCCTGTCACACTGCATGAAAGTTCTGGAGGGGTGATTAATAAATGAATATGCAGGGTAGTAGAAAGAAAGTAAGATGGGAGATGAGCAGTTCAGATTCAGATTAGTTTGCAGCATGACCGACTTTTTGCTATCAGTGAGACAGATAGCTGCAAAGAAGCTAGAGATGAGGAAAGAGTCCTGCTGGAAATTTCCGGAATTGGGAAAAACAAAGAAATGTCATTTTGGAAGTTCTATAGTAGTTCGAAGTCCTGGAAACATTGGTAGAATTAGTGCAGGCTATATGCAGGGATCCAGTGACACAAGTACAAACAAGTGTTTGGACTCATAGAGGGGCTCCCAGTAAGAGTGGGAGTGGGTGTGCATCAGGGTTAAGCTCAGAGCCCACTGCTGTTCATACTGGTAATGGACTACATTTGTGAATGGGTCTGAGGAAACTGATCAACAAAGATGCTATAATTAGACAATGATGCATTATAGGCAGACTCTGCACATAGCTGGCAACCGTCCATCTCCAAAATGAGGAAAACTAGCCTTCATATTATGGAACAAATGGCAAAATGTGGCATACATACTAGCAGTTTACTAACAACTTTAACTAGGAAGGTCATAAGATGGTTAAAACATGCTGGTTTTATTTATAAAACATATCTTGCAATGAACTGATATGAATCATTTGTATTTATCATGGGTATTAGTTAAAAACATCTTTATCCTGTATGTGTGACAGACCTTTTGAATGTGGAACTTTGAGGAACATGAAAGACCCCAAATGAGGTAAGTTCCTGATAATAAGCTACACTTGAGAGGTATGACTCTGCATAAGAACTTCCCCAAATGACAGGTGACTGGAATGCAAAGATGAAGGCACACTAAGTGAAACTGTGCACAGATAAGATAGTTGTAATGGTAGCAAATGGGAAAATCAGTGGAAGATGAGAATTGTGTTAGAAGGTAAAATAGTGGAACAAGTATCTGGAAGGGGTAGCTAAGCAGAATGGAAGTCTGACTGAAGAAATCAAAGCTAGAAATAGAGGAGTTGCAACCAAATGACACAGAGTATTAGGAGCAGTGTGTGACAGAAGATTTCTAAAGAAGCTGAAAAGTAAGCTGTACACAGTGGTGTGAACAGTATGTTATGGTACAGAAACCTGGACAGTTAAAGCAGAGCAGTTATGGAAGCTAGAGGTGATAGAAATGAAGTATGTGACAAAGGTGGTAGGATGCATATTGTATGACAGATAAAGAAATTAGGATATCAAAACAGAAGCCCAAGTAGTTCCAGCTGTAGAGAAGGTCAAACTGAACAGCTTATTGTGATTCAGGAATTTGTGCAGGAAGGCAAAAGGCAATCTGGTGAAGAAGATTTGGGACAGAAAGGAAGATAGCAAGAGGAAACAAGGCTATTTAGCAAACAGATGTATGGATTGTGTCAGAGAAACCATGTGACAGTCAGGAGTTACTGTCAAACAAGGGAGGAAAATGGCAGTGAGTTGAGAGAGATGGCAACAGCTGATGTGACACCATAACCTCGTGTAAAAAAAGGGGGTTGATGGTGACATTGATTTTGTAGTTCACTTTTAGTTGAGTAAGGATTTTTATAATTTTCTGTTCTTTTTTAGGAATTAGTTTGTGTTTTATGTGTCCAAACCATCATAACTGTTGATATGTTAGTATTAATAGTAACTCTGTTTTACATAACCAGTTCCAATCTGCAGAGAAATCATTTTGTAGATCTGATTTAATTTGATTAGGATTTTTTAGGCTTTCCGAAATATTAAGTACCATGTACGCTCTATGATGGGTAGGAATTATGGCAAGTCATTATTAAAAACTGAGAACAAAAGGGGTTCAAGTCCAGATCCTTGTGGTAAATGTTTTGAAGGCATACCAAGGTCTTTTATAACAAGTGTGAACTGTAAACATTCTGTAAAACAGGTATAATAGATAGATAGATAGATAGATAGATAGATAGATAGATAGATAGATAGATAGATAGATAGATATGGGTGCAATTGAATTGGTTGATTGTGTGTTCAGCCGACAGCTGCCCAGTCAACCGCATATGGTTGATAAGACAGTTGACTGACAGATGTGTGAGACTACACAAATCCAGGAGTTGGGAAATGTGCACTTACCATGTGTTTGTGCAATCCTAGCAATCGTATATATAATTAGGAGGTGTGGGTAAGTGCAGGAGTGTGGTCCACCTGTAAAACATTATGCTTTTGTTTATTTTCTCAAAGATAGATTCTGCATGCACAGATGCTGTTTCTCAATGCATGCATACTGCTGTGATGATTACATTGCTTTCAACCTTTGCAAATGAGCAAATGACAGCATAATAACACACCTGGTCTCCCTTGAAAAGAGGCTACTAGCCTTGTGTGACTAAACTGGTTAAAAAAGGATAAATAAATATCATTGCAGTTGACCTTGGGTTATTAGATTAAATGCAGTACACCAATATATAAATATATAGATATAGATAATATAGATATAGATCATAGATACATAGATATAGTAGATAGATAAAGGAAGATGTTTGGTTTTGTTGCTTCTTGTTCTGCACATGGGGAATGCAATAGGTTCCACTTTGTGGTCCTGACAAGAGCAAGCTGAAATACCTGTGGCTGTTATTTATGTTTTTGTTCATTAATTTAATACCAATCAGAGATCACAAGGTTACATGGTTGTACAGTTTGTTGTGATTGGTGGGCAATATGTGTATGCATGTAAATGAGTGAGTAAGTGAGTGAGTGTGTATTTCTGTGTTTGTTTATGTATGCATGTACACAGAGTGATTCTAGTGGCAGTGGGTTGCTCATTGGACAGTTCAGAAAGCAGCAAACTAAAATACATGTGACCATTGTTTAAGTATTCACTAATTTAATCCATTTCCCAAATCTGTGGTATACACAGCATTATAATTTGCTGTAATTGGTGTGGACATCTGTTTTGTGTGTGTGTGTGTGTGTGTGTGTGTGTGTGTGTGTGTGTGTGTGTGTGTGTGTGTGTGTGTGTGTGTGTGTGTGTGTGCATTTAGGGGTTAAAATAAATTACTGTGACCAGCTATTATTATGTATTTTATTACAGACTTGAAATTTGAAGTAAACACAGTCCACAATGTAGGCTTTAATTGCTGGGAAAAGGGGTTTTCTGTGGAAGAAAGTGACCAAAACTTCTGGAATTTACTATGATTACTGTTTGCATGAAATAAAGTTGAAATTCATTACTATGATTCTTTATTTTCATAACCAGATTTCTGAAGTGTACCCAGTCAAGAAAGTGGCTATAGTGACTGGGTATTCATGCTGTCTGTGGAAAAAAGTGACTGACACTGCTGTTCCTTGCTCAGGTTTACCAGTCATTACCCTGGCTTAGCAGGACTAATCTGCATTTGTGTGAAGCAAATTGGAATACTTGATTGTGATTGCTGTTTATGTTAATGAAAATTGAAATATATTTCTAAGAACATTATATTAGACCAAAATCAAACTTTTGTAGTGTGCACAGTCAATGAATCTAGTTATAATTGCTAGGTATGGGAGCTCTGTGTGGATAACAGTGGCTGACTCTGCTGTCATAGTATACTCACCTCTGTACTCTTTTTCATGCTCCAGTCTCCTTCTGTCTATTCACAGCAATATATTCAGTAGTTATGGAGAGCAATAGAGCACTGTATAATATCTGTGGATAGCCTGCAGTTGTATGTTATATGAGTAGCAAACATAAACTGTACCTCCAGTACATATGTGCTGCTTGCTGTTTAACTTCTTCATCTCTTTGGTCTAGGAGGTCTAGGAGGTCAGGGTTGAATTGCCTCATGTCACTGTAATGGTGGCAACACTGTTCCCCTCATGTGTTGAATGTCATTGACATGAGTGACAGCCTGGGCTAAACTATCCCAGGTTTCTGTCTTATATTGAGGTCCTTGATAACTCCCTTAGTAAGAACCTCCAACTGCAATCCATATGAAGGCGGTAGAGAAAGACTATTGTCTCCTCCATACTCCACCTCTGCACTCTAAAAAGAGCACTAGCCATTCCTTCTCCTGCCATGATGTTTCACCTTGAAGAATCACAGGGCAAAACGGCAGACCATAATGCCCATAGTAGTTTTCACATGTACCATCTATCATACACTGATAGACATCAACAAGTAACTCATTTGTGTGACAGACAGTGGACTAAGATGATACAGGTACTATTGTTATTATTGTTATTATTATGGTTCGCAATTACACTTTAAGGTGTGAAACATGATAGTCCTGTATCCCTGAGTACACTATTAGGAAAGGAGGCACTACAGTGACTCCATTTGCATTAGTTTACACATTGAATTACAAGATTCCCTCCTAGATGCATGGCCAGGACCATGCGTGTGCACTGCTGCCCGCACAGACCCAGGGATGTGCACAGCATCAAGGAAAATTGAACCCCATGCTTACTATGTGTTCTTGTTATGCAAATTGAGTGATATAGAAACAATAACACATTGAGGCCAAACAAGCATAATCTTTGCATCCAGACAGGTAAATTTGCACAATATAAGCACATTGGTAGAGAAAGAGAGAGAGAGAGAGATAGAGAGAGAGAGAAGCCTCATTGCTCTATAGAAGAAAGTGGACAGCAGATATTTCTGAAAACTGCAACAGCTGATATTTTTGGAATCGTTAAGGCAAAGTAAAGCTCTGATTGTACAGGCCAGTGTTACATTTTACATGCCAATTTTGACATATGTGGCTGCTTTTAATTTCTATCGAACTTATTGAAATGATAAAAAGTGTTATCATCACTACTCATAAGTGGGGGATTGCAAGGATCAAGCACTTGCTGGGTTGAAGAATTTTTAAGCTAACTTTTTGGCATTCTGCTGGTCAGCCCTGTTGTGACTGTGCCTAAAAAGATGTGATGAGAGACATTCAGTTGATGTTCATGGCTGAAGTTATGATATGGTGTGCTGCAGCATCAGTAACATTACAAGTGAAGCTTAATGAAGATCTCAGTACCTGGCATAGGTTCATAGGTTCATAGGTTGATACTAGGCTATCTGCCCTAGGGCATTTATAAGCCTAGCCAGAGTGTGTTTGGCTTTCGCCACCCTTTTAGATTAGTTGACTGGGCCTCTGTATAGTAGGTCACAGAAGAAAGCTCTTTTGAGGTTAGTTTACTGTGCCTCTGTCTAGTAGGGACACAGAAGAGATCCCAGGGGTAAACCTACGATCTCCCATCCACTCGTCAAGATTTCTCTTGAAGAGGGTCATTGAGGGACTCTGCCTAACATGGATTGTGATTTTGTTCCAGAGTGAGCGGAGCCTCTGGGATATGAATCTGTCCCTGCAGCATGTCCTATTTATTTCTGTGCTGAGGTTTAAGTCCCTGGAGCATGTAGCTCTAAGGGATTTGGATTTCCTGAGGTGGAGCATGTCCATTAATTCTGGTTGGACATGGCTTTATACGTCAGGCACAGATCGCCTCTGAGTAGGTGGTAAGCAACTGAGTAGAGCTGGAGTTTCTTTAGTCTAACTGTGTAGGGCATCTGTTTGAGTCCCTTGATCTTCTTGGTGAGGTACTTTTGGGGTCTTTCCAGTTGCTGCAGGTGTCGGGTAAGGTACATCCCAAATGGGGCATTGTATTCAATTATGGGCCTGATGAGTGATGAGTAGAGGGGCACAATGACCTCTCTTGATCTAGATGTGAACCCTTTCGTGATAAGGTGGGCTATATAAAAGGTCTTTCTAACCACTTTGGCAATGTGATTGTCAAAGGAGAGATTGCTATCTACTTGGGTCCCCAAATCCCTAATTACTTCTTCCGTACTTAATGGATTACCACCTATGTGGTAATTTGTGGGCACTTTGTTTTTCCCAAATGGGATGACTATGCACTTTTTGGCATTTAGCTTTAGGCCATGGCTCTGGCACCAGTTATCCATCTCTGTGATACCCTTTTGGAGGATGCTTGTGTCAGTCAGTGAGTCGATTATGGCACCCAGTTTGCAGTCATCTGCGAACTTGGTCAGCCATAGTCCTCCCGTGTTAGCCTGTACCTCAGAGAAATATATACCGAACAAGAGGAGTCCCAGGACTGAGCCTTGTGGGACGCCACTTGTAACTGGTTTAGAGTCCGACATGGAACCTGCAATTCTGACCATGTGGGTTCTATCCCTGAGCCAGTTTGCAACCCATCTTGTGACATAGGGGTTGATATTTAAGTTGGTGAGCTTATTTATGATGCCCGAGTGGGGTATTGTGTCGAAGGCTATTGTGAGGTCCAGGTAGGCTATGTGGACTACCTTTCCTTCATCTATGGCCTTGGTGACTGTTTCAAAGAAGTCGACCAGGTTCAAGAGGCAGGATCTGCCCTTAACAAAGCCGAATTGGGTAGGATCCAATGTTTGGAGGTTCCCAATGTCTTTGTTTATGAGTTTCATGATGATACGCCCCATAGCTTTGCAGACCAGGCTAGTCAGGCTTATAGGGCAATAGTTTCCGGGGTCCGTTGTGGCACCACCTTTGTGGAGTGCGACCACTGTTGCTATACGCCATTCCTTGGGTACATATCCTGTAGTAAGGCTGAGATTAAACAATGACTTTATGTGAGGGTTCTGTTCTTCTTGGAGTTCATGTAAGACGCAGCCCGGGACACCGTCCGGTCCCATTGATGCTTTGTTTTTTGCTTTGGAGAGGGCAGCTCTCACCTATGCATCTGTGATGTCAGGGAGGCTACACTCTGTTGGGATAGACATTTGCTCTTTTGGGGGGGGGGGGAGTTTGCACTGAACCTGTCTGCCAGGATGTTGGCAATGTCTTCGGGTTCAGTGTATTTTTTGTCATTTTGAACTACCTCAGGGCATATCTGGGAGTTGCCACCCAGGTTCCTGACATAACTAAAGAAAGCCTTGTGACTATCTTTAGCATCTTGTGCAATTTTTCTTTCGAAGCTGGCCTTAGATGATTTTATGAGGGATCGTAGTTTCTTGCTAGTACTGATCAGAGATGCCTTCCCTTTTTGGGATTTTGCTCTATCATGTAGTAGCTTCCTCCTTCTGTTGTATAGCTTATTTATGGCTGGAGTCCACCAGACAGGTCTCCTGCCTTTGGAGGAGTGAGTCTTGGTTTTATTTGGGATAGCACAATCTATGCATTCCTGTAGGTGTCCATAAAATGCATCTGTAAAGGATTCTGCGGTTTGGGCCATATTTTCCATTGACCTGGGGGCTTTGAAGGATTCCACCTCGGTTGTGCAAAGTGTGAAGTTTGCTTTTGAGAAGTTCTTCACCGTGGTTTCCTTGGCTGGGGGTGGGGATGGGATATGGATGTCCAGTGAGATTAATTTATGGTCAGATCATACCAATGAGGGGTATACCTCTGGTATGGAACATAGAGTCCCCATATTGGTGATGATCAGGTCCAATATGTTTTCCCCTCTTATGGGAGTGGTGACCAGTTGTTCCATAGCATTTGGGTTTATAAATTCTAGGAACCATTGGGCGAGGGTGTTGGGGCTTGAGTAGTGCTCCCAGTCTATGTTTGGGTAGTTGAAGTCACCCAATATAATGGTGTTTGGAGAGACCTTCATATTCTCCAGTGTTTTCAGGAAAGCCGAGTGGGGTTCCTGAGTTTAGGAGGGTGGTCTGTAGCAGGCTACAAACTGAGGAGGCAGTTTTTCCCACTTTAGTTGCACATGCATGGTCTCCGATGCTTCGTGCAGTGCCACTAACCTGGAGGTGTGGGTATCTTAGATGAATATGGATACTCCCCCTCTTTTTGTGGTTTGGTCCAAGTTCTGGGGCCGAAAAGCATGGTATGAGGTATAACCTGGTAGTGCTGGGGTGCTCTCAGGAGCCTTGAACCAGGTTTCTGTTACTGCTCAGATATCGATATTCTCCATACTGAGGAGAGCCTCGAGTGCATGCATCTTGAGGTTTAGACTTCTGGCGTTGAGCAACATTACCCTTAGTTTCTTTTTCTTTGTATTGTCTATGGAGATGGGTTTGTCTTTTGAGCCTTGGTTAAAAAAGGCACTATGGGGGTGGCAAGAGCCTTTACAGTATTCAAAAGTCCAGGGGTGACAGGTGTAAGCCGTCCCTATTGAAGCAATGTGGCTTGTTGAGCATGTCATCCCTGGCTGACAGACACTAGATCCCCTTTGAATGACACCAATACTTTAGCCAATTGTTAAAATTGATCATTTTGTCTTTATACTGTGGCATTATTCTCGGTGAGGGTAAGATGCTACTCAAGGTCAGGGTCATACCGGCCTGGGCTACATGATCAGAGAGCTCCTCTATGTCTCTTTTCATGTAGTCCAGGGAGGTACGTCTCAGGTCATTCACACCAGCATGGACAATGATGGAGTCATATTTGTACTTGCTTTGGAGTGACCTGAGTGCTTGTGTTATGTGGCGGATCCTGGCACCCGACAGGCAGCTTACAGTGACCTTCTCCTTGTTCAGCCTGGTGAGTGGGATGTCAGTGTGTCTGACAATAGAGTCACCTATTATAAGTGTATTGGGTGTGTTGTTTAGCCTTATGGGCTGTGACTGTGTGGCACACTGACTTTGTGAACTATGTGATACGTGGGTATTGTTGTGGGGTAGTGGTCGCTTGGATGTCTGCTTTGGAGGTCTCTGCTGCTTGGGCAGATTTTTATTTAGAGCCTCCGAGTATGTTTTTGTGTGTTTATGTGTTTGGTTTTCTGTTGCAATAGGTCTATGTGAGACTGGATTTGTGATGTGTGTGGTTACCTTCTCCTCCTGACTGACTGCACCAGTACTGGGTTGAGAGAGCTCAGCCTCCAGTTTGACTATATAGTTGCATCTCTCACATATATTTGAGCTTGTTGGGAGGAGGAGAGGGTGGTCTGTGTACATAAGGCAGTTGTAACATTGCCTCAAGATTCCCAGATTCACCAGCTGGACTGGAGAATAAACCCGAAACTGACTTTTGGACATGCCAGAATAGTATAAGGAACTACTTTTTGACTGATCAAAAAGGACCAATAGGGAGCCAAGTACTTAAAGGGAGTATAAGAGGGTGTAGTGCTTTAGTTTATTAGTGCTTACTTATAAGATTACTTATACGGGCAACTGCAGGGCTTTAGAATGAAAATAAAGTGCTTACTTTGAGATTTAGAACAGTTCTAAGGGAAAAAGTGAAGAGCAGACTTTGTGGAGCCGGGAATAGTTTAAACCTGTTTAAGCGGTGCTGCCCGATGCTGCACTATGCGCAAAATCGTGCAAAACCACGCAAATGCGGGTTCTAAAGCAGGGAAACTGAAAGAGATAGGAATTGACCCAGAGCGGTCAATAAGCTACTAGTTTCAGGGCTAAGATCGCTCCTCCAGGGACAGATAGGCTGCTCAAAGCTCCCCACTCTCACTGGTGAACAGAGAAGCTTCCCCCTATCCAAATAAGGATATGGGCAACACAGGAATCTATACCACAGTCTGGAATTCAGCAATACCTGAAATCTGGACTAATCTAGTTCAGCAAAGGTGGGAAAAGATAATTTTTTTTTGTTTTTTTTTCAGGAAACAGCAGAAAAACACACAGAAAACACTGTAAATGCTATAAACAGGCTAGCGCACTTTAGTGTGTAGCCTACAACAGTTATACAATACAAAAACGACTTAAATTGATATAAAACAAGTGCAAAAACTGTAAAAAGCAGAAGGCAAATGCAATTTAAACTTTTTAAAGCACAGATCAGTTAGAAATTTGCTTTTTAGGTGGGAAAAGGCAGTGGGAGCAAAAAAAACAGAGAAAAAAATACTTAAATCTGGAAAAGTCTCTCTTGGGTCTCTCTGTTGCCTGTATCACTCTGCAGGACACCATGAGGAGCTGTGCAGAGTTGTATACTGGCACAAATTACACAAATGCGGGTTTTAAAGCAGGGAACCTGAAAGAGATAGGAATTGACCCAAAACGGCCAATAAGCTACTAGTTTCAGGGCTGAGACCACTCCTCCAGGGACAGATAGGCTGCTCAAAGTTCCCTACTCTCACTGGTGAACAGAGAAGCTTCCTCCTATCCAAGTAAGGATATGGGCAACACAGGAAACTGTACCATAGTCCAGAATTCAGGAAAACCTGAAATCTGGACTAATCTAGTTCAGCAAAGGTGGAAAAAGAGAATATTTTTCTTTTTCAGGAAACAGCAGAAAAACACACAGAAAACACTGTAAATGCTATAAACAGGCTAGCGCACTTTAATGTGCAGCCTACAACAGTTATACAGTACAAAAACGACTTAAATTGATATAAAATAAGTGCAAAAACTGTAAAAAGCAGAAGGCAAATGCAATTTAAACTTTTTAAAGGACAGATCATGCAAAATAGATCAATGGGTAAGGAGCCACTGATTGAATCCTCTCTCCCAGGGAGATGGAAGAAGTTCCTGGCCTCTTTCTCAAAGATTGTGGCATCTTCACATGGTCCAGCAGTGCAGTGCTGGATGTTGGAATAGAGCTACATCAGCCAACAAGACAATATACTAGAGAGGCCCCTGGCACATAGACGTCTGCTACCTGAAACTCCCGTGCATCTGTTACTCCTGTCCACATTATTAAAACTGTCTGATTTATGTTGTACGTCTACATCAGTGATTCCCAGTCCACTGTTATCTTTACAAGGTATGAAATTAAATAATTTTGGCATAATGTTAATATTTGTAAACCTCAATTTCATTATATTTCTGGTGCTGGGTCACTGTTATACAGGACATATACTTTGATGTATTCAGAGGTGATTCTTTAGCTGGCACCAGCACTGTAGAACTGCCCTCACCTAATGTGGGAGGATCTGCAATTTCTGAAAATGATGGTAGGGATGTCTGTAGAACTGCCCTCACCTAATGTTGGAGGGTCTGCAATCTCTGATAACAATGCCAGGGAGTACAGACTCTGGAATGGACACAGGAAATGTGAGCACAGAATCCCTTGCATGGGCCATGGACAAAGCCTCCATTCCTGCGGAAACCATAGGCTAAGCACACTGCACATGGAGGACTGGTTAAAGTAGAAAACATCAATAAGGGAAGGATGATGGCCTCTAGTATACAGCCATGGGCAGAGAGGTACAAATAGGGATGTGGACTATGCTGCTTGCTGAAGACATAGTTATCACTCTCTTGTTGGTGTGTCAGAGGTTGCAGCCCAGTCTATGTGCAGGGCAATTGCATAGGCACAGGCCAGTGGCTAGTACCACCACAGCCATGGCAGAATTAGTTGCTGATGCAGGGTGTATTTGATGACCTATGGGAGTGAATGTCTCGTATGTGTAATTGTTGGGATAGACTACATGACATACCTAGAAAGTACCATGGTCTCTCTGACTTACATACAAGGGACCATCAGTGAAGTCAATCCATAGTTACAGCCATAGATGGTAGCCATCATAGTCAAGGACAACCAATATCTCACAACAGCAGCACTAACACTTCCATAGCTACATCTGCTGTGGGGATGTCTATACCTAGTGCAGGATGTCCCAGCGGTTGTGGCAGTAGCAAAATTTATATCTCATAGCAGATATCACTCACAGTCACACAGCACAGCATCATCTAGTCAGGGTCATGCTGCATCCAAAGAACTCATGGTGGAGACAGGTATTATGGGTGGGGACATGCATGGGATGCTGAAACCTCTGCCAAGCATGCCCTGTACAAATCCAGTACACTGAACCACAGTACTGCAACCACTGCTGAGGCTGTATCCTAGCAGACCCACAGTCATACCACCATGGCCCCCAGTACACACACACACACACACACACACACACACACACACACACACACACACACACACACACACACACACACACACACACACACACACACTATCACACAAATCCACTGAAACTATCCCTTCAGGATGACTTTAAACTTACCGGCCCCCCCCCCCCTCAATCATTGATGGGAAATACACACAACAGTGCATTTTAATTTAATAATCCTCAGCATTCACACATTTCCTCATGAAAGACAGCCAGTCTTTCACTCCCTGCCCCACTTTTGCATATGATGATACCAGTGCCCTCCCTTTGTATATTGTTATTTGGGCTGTCTATGCCTGTGGCACAATGGTGTTAGCCTATGTATGAGTAAGCATAATCTGGTGTTGTGTTTACATGCATCACTTTCACTGTAGTGTATTTACATTTGTAGACTGTGCTCTGAAGATGTGATCATGGCTGCTTCTTTGCTAGTAGCACAGCATACTGTACCCACCTCTGTCTGGAATGAACATCCCCTGCTGCTGACTCCTCCACTGATTACTTGTCTGACTCAACCTCCACTGTTTGATGTGCTGGGAGCTGCTGCTGCTGCAAGTGACCACACTGCTGTAACTGCTTCCTAAGTATGATAGTGTGTAACATTGTACTTGCTAACATTATTTTAGCACATGTGCCAAAGCACTAACAGATGAACCCAGACAATGAAAGTGTGTCTTTAACAGCCCAAACACTTGCTCAGTAATGTTCCTTGTTTGTGACTGGACATAGCTGTATTCCTGGTCTATTTGATTTTGTGGATTTTTTATAGGTGTCACGAATCAGGTTTCCAAGGCATATCCACCATTGTCAGCACGATGCTCCTAGGAGAAGTGATCCCCTCACAAAATGTTGGTAAAGGTCATAGGTAATGCATGTGTGGGAGTCATGTTAACTGCTTGGGTGGCCTGCACAAACATTGTACATGATATCATGTGCAGTACAAGCCACATGGCAGTTGATGAAGTGATGCCCTTTGTAGTTCACATATCTCTTTTCCAGTTCACCAAGTGGAGCTTTTCTTTCAATCATCACCATCATCATCAACCCCTTTTTTCCTATGTTCTAGATAGGTTGGGGTTTCACATCAGATAGTGCCATCTCTCTTGATTAAATGCCACTCTCCTGCCTTATTTGAAAGTCATGCCTGTCTGTCACAGCTCTTCTCATACAATACATCCATCTATTTGCTGGGCACCCTCATTTCCTCTTACCTTCTTCCTGTCTGTCTCATATCTACTTTACCAGATTGTCTTCTACTTTCCTGCACATGTGCCTTAACCACCATAATCTGTTCTCTTTGGCATTCCCTGCAGTATAAGTTATTTGAATTGTGTCTCTGATGTCCTCATTTCTAAATCTGTTCCACTGTGTACATCCTACCAGCCATTTCAGAAACTTGATCTCCATCACCTCTAGCTTCCTCAACTACTCTGATTTCATTGCCCAGGTTTTTGTACCATACAGTAGTACTGGTCTAACAACTGTTTTACACACCTTATTTTCAGCGTCATTATAGGAATGGTATAAAACCCCAGGACATCAGGGAAATGGGCTATGTTGTAGAAGACCTACATGGTGTTGGCTCACTCTTCTGTGGTATGTGGGAACCACAAATGCTTTCCCACATACTGAAGCATAGCATCAAGAAACTGATGAAGTATTCGCAAGGCAGATGCCTGAGATACTCACACTGTGTTCCAAGTATGTCATTGAAAGGTCCCTGTAGTTCACAGGTTCATAGGAGGTTACTAGGCTAATGGCCCTATGGCTGTGACAAGCCTAGCCATGTTATACCTATGCTCCCTAACTAACCTTAGCTAGATGGTCATTATTTGCAGGGCAGGTCTATGATCAGTACCGACTGCCTCTGTCCATGAGGGACATAGGTGCCACCCCGGGGTGAATTTACGGTCTCCCATCCAATTGTCTAGGTTGCACTTAAAAAAGGCTATTGAGGAGGACTGCTTCACGTGAATTGGGAGTTTATTCCAGAGGAGCAGCAAATCTCAGGGAGATATATCAGTCTCTACAGCATGTTCTGTTAATGTCACAGGCTAGTTTGAGATCCCTGGAGCGAGTGACTCTTGTTCCCATTTGATTTGCAATTGTGCAGCATTTCCATTAAGGCAGGATCAGAGACTGCTCTGTAGGCCAAGCACAAGTCACCTCTCAGCAGCATGTAGGATACAGAGTATAGTGGCAGCTGGCAGGGCTTTCAGTCTTTCTGTGTAGGTCATGTTTTGGAGACCCCAAATTTTCTTAGTCACAAACTTCTATGGTCTTTCTAGCTGCTGCAGGTGGCTGGTGAGATACATGCAAAAGGCAGCATTGTACTCTACTAGTGGTCTGATAAGGTTTGAGTACAGAGGAGTTATATAACATCCTTAGTCTTGGGTGTGATACCCTTACTTATGAGATGCACAATGTAGAAGGCTTTCCTTATCACTGTGGACACATGATGATTGAAGTTTAGATTGCTAAAAGTATGTGTTCCCAAATCTCATATCACTGGGTTTGAGCTTAGGAGGGGTACTGTCAATATTGTAATTTTCAGGGACTCTTTGCTAAAGGGGATAATAATGTATTTTTTTGTATTTAGTTTAAGTCTATGGCTTTGGCACTGGTCATTTGTCTGTGTTAGCCTCTTTTGTAATATGTTAACATCATTTGGTGACTCACTGATTGTGCCCAGTTTGCAATCATCACCAAAGCTGGTAAGCCACAGGCCATCTACTTTCATCTGGACTTCTGAGAAATAGATTCCAAGCAGTAGAGGGCCCAGCACAGATCCTTGTGGTATGCCATGGGTAACTGCTCTACTGGTAGAGGTGGAATCCCCAACATTGACAGTATGCATTTTGACCCATCTAATGAAATATGGGTTACTCTCCAGCTGAGAGAGTTTTTCAATGATACCTGAGTGGGGGGTTGTGTCAAAAGTCAAGACAGGTCGTATGTACTGTTTTATCTTCATCCAGGACTTTGATGACATTCTTGAAGAAGTCTGCCAGGTTCAATAAGCATGATCTACTATTAATGAAGCCAAACTGGGTTGGGTCAAAACTTTGAGGGTTGCCTATGCCCTTGTTGATAAGGTCCATGATGATTCCTTCTATGGCCTTGCAGATAAGGCTGTTTAGTCTTATGACTCTGTAGTTCCCAGGGTCAGGTGATGGAACCCTTTCTGCAAGGGAATTACTGTTGCTCTTCTCCACTCTGCTGGAACAAAGCCAGTGCTCAGGCTGAGGTTAAAGAGGGTCCCAATTTGTTCTGCTAGGTCTTGTTTTTAGATTGTTTAGTAAGCAGCCTGGAATGTTATCTGGTTCCATAGAGGCCACGTTTTTGGTCTTGGAGAGCACGGATATAACATGCTGTTTGGAGAGACTAGGTAGAAGACTGGTGTCAAGTATGCTTTGGGGTATGGCTGGTGGGAACAAGATGGTGGAGTTTGCACCAAATCTGCCAGCCAGCCGGTTGGCAATTTCCTCAGGTTCAGTATGAGAGGTCCATCCAGTGTAGGTTCAGCACATAGTTGGGTGTTCCCTTTTTAAATAATGCCTTATGGTTATTCTTAGCTAGGGATGCTAAGTTAGCTTCATAACTGGCTTTAGAGGACATTACAAGATATCTGATTTACTTGCTCAAGCTGTGGAGGATATTCTTTTTTTGCTAAGTAACTTCCCTCTTCAGGGGATTTCTGTTGACAATGTCCAGGAACCTCAGAGCAAGCATGTTTGCACTTAGGTATGTCACCCAATCAATGGAAGGATAGTTGAAATCTCTCATGACCAAAGTGTTTGACTGTATAGTCAGTGACTCTAGTAAGTCCAGGTAGGCGATGTGTATTTCTTGGGTCATGGTAGGGGACCTGTATGTAACAATGATGTGGTAGGGTGATTTACCTATAGTTAGTTGGACCTGGAGTAGCTCAAGAGAGTCATAGTGTTTAACCAGTCTCAAGCTGTATTTGGCTTTAATGAAGATGGATACACCTCCACCTTTGGTTCTTTCACACTTATTTTGGGGTCTGAACGTGTGGAAGGCACTGTATCCTTGCACAACCAGGGTGCTCTCTGTAGCCTTGAACCATGTCTCAGTGACTGGACAGATGTTGGCATCTTCCAAGGTGAGGAGTTCTTCCAGGAAGTGCAGTTTCCTGTTTAGGATCCTAGCACTGAGCAGCATAACCTTGAGTTGGTCTTGAGTGGATTATTTTACGCCAGAAAATTCTCTGTTTTGAGATTGCCTAAAAAAGGCACTATGAGGGAGGCAAGCACCTTTGTCAGTATCTGAAAAAAGGTGAAGACCATCTCTGGAAAAGCAACATGGTCTGTCAAACTTGTCTTCCCAGGCTGACAGGTACTGGTTTCCCCTGGATTGACACCAGAAGCTTAGCCAATTGTTGAAGTTAATCATTTTTTGTCTATATTGTGGAATAATCCTGGGTATGTGTAGAATGCTGCTTAGAGCTAGGGACATACCTGCCTGGGGCACATAATCTGAGAGTTCAGGCATGTCTCTCCTCATATAATCTAGAGAGGTAAATCTCAAGTCATTCACCCCAACACATACTATGACAGAGTCAGAACGGTAATTGTTGTTGAGTGACTTGAGTGTGTGTGTGATTTAATAAATCCTGGCACCTGACAGGCAGCTGACCATGACCCTCTCCTTGTCCAGCTTTGTGAGGGGACATCTGTGTGTCTCACTATGGAGTTGTCTATGACTAGGACATTTGGTTTTGAGGTGTTTTGCTTTATTGGCTTATTTGCTGAGACACTGGTATGTGTGTTGTTATGTGTACTGGATTCCATTTGCACTGCAGTGTGTGCAAGTTGTTTGTGCTTGGGAGGTCTCTGAATATTTGGTAGGCTTCTACTGAGTACCTCCGTGCATGTAGGTTGATGTGTTGTGACCTTGTTTTGTGTGAGATGTGATATGTGTGTGTGCTGACAACCAGTTTGATGTCCAGTTTGTTTTTATGTGAGAAAACTGATTCCAAATTCATAGTGTAATTACATCTCTGACATATTGTATGTTTTTGTTTTAGGAGTAAGTGGTTGTCAGTATACATGAAGCAATTACTACATTGCCTTAGGATACCCATGTCAATCATGCTAGCTGGAGAAATGGTTGGAAACTGACCTTCCATTATGACAGGTTTAACCATAACTACTACTGGAGAGTGGGCTAGTTTGACCAGTTAATATATGTAAAACCACACATACCTTAATATTCACTAATATATGTAGTCCATGATTCCCATGTGGCTGCATATGAGGCTGACACATCTCCATGATTTCTTGGATGATATCCCTAGCTAACATCGCCACGATTTCTTAGATGATATCCCTAGCTAGAAAAATAATGTCATGCAGTCTGAGACAAGTTTAGTGCAATTGAATGATCTGTGCCTCCAGGGGAACGTTACTCATCATCAGGCACAGCAGAGGGAAAGAGTCACTTAAACATAAACATTTAGCAGTGTGGCAACCAACCTTAACATTCTTTAGTGATTTCCCCAAACTAAATACAAACATTCAGCCGTTCAAATATGCAGCAGGAGCAATCAAGTTGTACAGCCTTTATATATGTATGAATCACTCTGACATCCTGTTTTACCTCATTACCATACTCTGAGATGCTCATTGTTATAATATTGCTCATTAGTTTGTCATTATACAAGAATTAGCATATAACACCCTCACCCATGCTGCATATACCATACCTGCCTGTACTGCCTGGCCTGTCCAGCTTGCAGAGCCTGTGTTTCTGAATGCACAAATGCAGCTCATGGGCACTTGTCATGCAAAGTCACTGAACAGTGTGCAAGAATGTTTTCTGAATCCAGCTGTAGAACTAGTATGTTAAGTCACCTCATTTTTTCTGCATGTATTGAATGCATTGGGAAAGCAGGATTTAATCATCATTAAAAGATTCACTTTTTTGATACACAGCAGTAGTGGACTGTTGGAACAGATCATTCTTTACATCCAAGGATAGTAAGGTGGCAATTGGCTGGTGGTGCTGCTGTTTATAGGTTCATGGGTTCATAGGTAGGTACGAGGCTATTGGCCCTAGAGCCCATGCAAACCTAGCCAAAAAGGTACCCTGGCTTTCGCCACCCAAGAAAATTATTTTCCTGTGCCCCTGTCTAGCAGACCCACAGAGGTGATCCCTGGGGTGAATTTCCTATTTCCCATCCAATCATCAAGATTTTTCTTGAAGAGTGCTAATGAGGAGCTCTGTTTGATATAGACAGGTAGTTTGTTCAAGAGTATGGGAAGTCTCTGGGACAGGAATCTATCCCTCCAGCATGTTCTGTTTATTATGGTGACAAGGTTTAGGTCACTAGAGCGTGTAGCTTGGAGGGATTGGGATTTCTTTAAGTGGAGCATGTCCAACAGCTCTGGGTTTGACATAGCTTTGTATGTTAAGCAGAGATCGCCTCTGAGTAGGCGATATGCGAATGAGTAAAGCTGGAGTTCTTTGAGATGGTCTGCATAGGGCATCTGTTTCAGGGGTGTAGCTAGGATTTTCAAATTTGTACTGACAGCTCTCAAACTGCTACCCCCCTCCCCAGCCAAGCTACGGCCATTCTCGTAATTCACGGTTCGCTCTTTTAGTGTCGATGAAGAGACATTCGCTGTAATGCCTCTTCAGTAATATAATATAAATTCACTCAAACTGGGTTCCTTGAATTGAAAATTAACCTGAAATGTCAGTTCTTTGAAAAATGCAGCATGGTAGTTGGGGTAGAGACTTTATGCTTTTGTTTTCTGTAACTAAGGTACAGGTTTTGAGCTTGAGTAAATTACTAACAACCTGCTACCACTAACTAGGATGTTTCATTCACACACACACCCCTACCTACCTCTTAGTGCAAGAAATATGGACAAAGCCTAAAACAAACAGGGACAGATATTAAATAATGTTCTCGTGAACTTTGAAAGTTGCTAGAATAACAGGATTTGTGCTAGTATGAATTTTTCTAAAGGACATGAAGTCTGAAGCTCAAATGTCTGTCATTATTTAACAACTTCAGCCTTCAATGATTTTCTAGAAAATCACAAAATTTATGAGGAACAGACAAAAAATATGGGGCAAAAATCTGGACATTTTGCAAAATGTGGACAGTTGAGAGATATGCTACCTACCACACACACACACACACACACACACACACACACACACACACACACACACACACACACACAAAACACCTCTCAACCTCTTACAGCAACAAACTCATAAATAAAACTGAGGCAAAGGCCCAAAAATAAGGACATTTTTTTAAATATTGCTCTTATAAACTTAGAAAGATAATAGAATAGTAGTAGGTCTTGCATCAGTACGAATTTTCTGAAAGGTATGAAATCTGAAACTGAAATGTCTGCATTATTTTCTAACTTCAGTCTTTAACAATTTGCCACTAATTTGCCAGAAAACTGCAATTTTATGAAAAACGGACCAAAAATGTGATGCAAAAATATAAAATTGCCAGACAATACAGCTGGGAACCTGTCAAAGGAGGGACAGCATTTTAATATGAGCACAGTTAACTTAGAGCAGTTGACAAAATTAGAGAATCTACATGCATTTCTGAAATAAAAGTAATGTATAACTCTGATCATTACAGTTATTTATAAAAGTAAAGTAAACCCTCTATGTTTTCTTCCAAAATTGCTATTTTGTGGAGGGATCATTAGGGGAAGAGCAACATTTTGAGCCAAAATCGGGGACAGTTGAGGTTTGGCTATGCCTAATTCTATAAAGCAATTTATTTGCATGTACCTCTCAACCTGTTAATGCAATAAATCTGGACAAGGCCAAATATATTGAGGGAACATATAAACAGTACTAAAAATTGCTCTTGCATAAACTGGGACAGTTGATAGAACAGGTCTTATTTTAGCATGCATTTTTCTGAAGGTTATAAAGTCTGAAACTAGTGTGTCATTATTTAGTGACTTAATTCCTAAATTATTTGCCAGAAAACCACAAATTGAGGAACAAACCAAAAATAAGAAGCAAAAAATCTATTCATTCTTTGAAAATCTGGACAGTTGGAAGGTATAGTTCAGCTGGGGCTGTCTAAGTTTGCCGCCCTTCCCCCTCACAAAACCATGGTCGAATGGAGCCTCCCCCTGCAGCCATTCCAATGATCCATTACTTTGCTATTTCACTCCATTTACCATAAACACTAATGTGCATACTGATTTACTTCTATGATGATTTGAACTTCATTTGAAAGTTTTATTTTGCATTTTACAGCACAGACACTAAGACATCTGCTAAACAAACTTGGCATTAAAACTTCTCTGCCCTTGAAACTCACATTCATTGAAACAACATTAAAACCCACATTCAAAGAAAAATACATTTTACCCGTGGCAGTTAAAAATTAATTCTGGGCTGCTTTTAAATCATAGGCCCCTTGCATATGAAACATACATGTGCTCTTTGATACATCTTCCTATTGCTTTGAACATTTTTCCAGTAAACAATGAAACAAAACTGCCCATTTCAGAACATTTCCATCATAAAAGTCTAGTCAAACTTTTACAGTCCACCATTATCAGTAAATAATATGCACAATCTCTGAAGTAGTAAAAAAAGTAATCTAAATAATTCCACATTAAATAAATCTAACTAATGAAGAGGTTGCTGCTAGCAATCACCTTTATATTTCATGACTTCACCGAAAAATAAAAAGTGTCTGATGCCCCTGAGGAATAAATTGCCTAAATTACATTAATAATAAGCTAGTAATATTGCAATAGGAAATGGATGGCAAACTGATAACAGGCTCATAGTTAGTGTCTTAACTTTCAGTACAGCAGCATTCACCCCTTATGGGAGTAGAACCAACAACCTACTGCATTAAAAAGCAAGTACACAACATTTTGTACTACTAGCAATGTGAGCCAACTTAGCATAATCAGCACTAAACTTCTCTTCCCCTGCAGCTCTCAGCTCCTTGTAAAATCTACGCAATACTCAACTACATCTCAACTTCGCAGCACAAGAAGTCTGGAAAAAGCCAAATTTATTGGGGTGGGTCAAAAGGGCAAAAAACAGGAACACATTAAACATTGCTTGTATAATCTTGGAAAGCTGCTAGAATAAAATGCTGTGTTACCATCGTACATTTTACTGCCAAGGTCACTGTGCAAAATAGTCAGAACAACATACCACTATGCCAAATCACATGCTTTGTGAAAGAGAGGAAGACTGAAACTTAAATGGCTATCATTTAATGAATTCAGTTCTCACCATAGCTGTCAACCTCTTAGCACAAAACACCTGGACAAATCCAGTAATGGGGGAATACAGCCCTCAAACATATTCAGTGAATTCAGTTCTTGCCATAGCTGTCAACCTTAGCACAAAAAACCTGGACAAAGACAGTCCCAAAAATAAGGACAAATTTCAAATAGTCATAAACTTAAACAAATTGCTATAAAAAAGGTTGTGTTAGTATATATTTATTGCTAGAATAAAACATTGTTTTACTATGTCACAAACACAGGTATAAGATGCAGACTCCACACAGAAGGCACCCCAGCCAAGAACCAAACCAGAAAACCTATAGCTGTGAGGTAACAATACTGCCACTGCACCATCAAATATGTAAGGAAGTAAACATTCAGAAACCTGAAGTCTGAAATTTAAACGCCTGTCAATTTGTTAATCAGGACAGTCTGACTTGGACCAAAAAAAAAAAAAACAATTCTCAGCAGAGGCCCAGGAAAAAAGGTATTATCTGTAGTCTGCTCTTCCCATAGAGAGGTCCTTGTTTTCTGTGGCTGTACAGATTTTCCAGGGAGGTAAGAATTTTCCCTGATTAGTGGGTTCATGATATTGTTTTTGGAGTCCTTTTCTGCGCTGGATTTAAATGTGGTTCACTGTGATCTCAAGCCTGCGTGGGGGTGGAGGGTTTGTTGGATTGTGGAATGTTTGCTTTCTTTCCCAGTTTGATTGGGTCTGTCCACCTGATCTTGTAAGGGTGAATTCTGTAGTTGCTTCTTCACTGACTAGGGATATTTGAGGGTCAAATATTTGTCACTTTGTCCTTTTCCCAAGGCTCAACAGGTTGGTTAGTCAGTCATTGAGGAGCAGCCACTTGGTGAACCCACTCCAGTGTTCATCTTCCAGATGAGAGAGAACAGGCATTTGTTTGATTCTTGCAGGGAATCTAGGTTTATCAGTGTGGGATTTTACTTTCTTGGTGACCTTGGTTTGTGGTCTGTACCAGGTCTGAAGCAGGCATCATCCTTTCTTGCTTGAATCCTGGTCTGCTTGGTGTGCACACACACACACACACACACGCACACATACACACACACACACACACACACACACACACACACACACACACACACACACACACACACACACACACACACACAGGTCTTCCATAATGCTTAACGCTTGAATCTCCACACACACAGGTCTTCCATAACGCTTAACGCTTGAATCTCCACACACACTCTATATTACTCACCAACCCTCTCTGGTCTTCCATAACGCTTGCATCCTCTCCCGCTCGTGTAAATAGTCCATAATGCTTGAATCACTCACCAACCCTCTCTGGTCTTCCATAACGCTTGAATCCTACATCCATAGTCTCCTAAACAATCCTCTCCCACTCGTGTAAATAGTCCATAATGCTTGAATCCTCTCCCGCTCGTGTAACGGCCAGAAATACATGCGCGGTGAGCTCCATTCTGACTGGCTGACGTCATTGTGCAGTAAAGCGTGAAAAACAAACATTTAAAAAGCTACCCCCCCTTCTAAATAAGTTGTACTGAAATCAGTACAGTGCGTATGCCTCCCAACGTCCCTGATCTGTTTGAGGCCAGTAATCCTCTTTGTGAGGTATTTCTGTGGCCTTTCCAATTGTTGTAGATGTCTTGTGAGGTACATACCAAAAGGAGCACTGTACTCTATAATGGGTCTAATGAGTGATGAGTATAGGGGAACAATTAACTCTTTTTTCCTGGATGAGAAACCTTTTGTGATAAGGTGTGCTATGTAGAAGGATTTCCTGACTACTGTGGCGATGTGATTATCAAAGGAGAGACTACTGTCCACCTGTGCCACAAGGTCTCTTATCACACTTTCAGTGTTAAGTAGACTACCACCTATGTGGTAGCTCATGGGTACAGAGTTTTTACTAAAGGGGATGACAATGCACTTTTTGGCATTGAGCTTGAGGCCATGGCTTTGACACCAGGCATCTGTCCCAGTGAGGCCCTTTTGTAGGATGTCTACATCATTAGGAGTTTCAGTTATGGCTCCTAGTTTGCAGTCATCTGTGAACTTTGTTAGCCAAAGACCTTCTGCGTTAGTCTATACTTCAGAAAAGTAGATACCAAACAGGAGAGAACCCAGGACTGAACCCTGTGGTACTCCACTTGTTGCTGGTCTGAAGTCGGATTTGGAGTCTGCTACTTTCACAGTGTGGGTTCTGTCAGTGAGCCAGTTGGCAAGCCATCTTGCAACATAGGGATTTATACCTAGTTTAGTGAGTTTGTCTATAATTCCAGAGTGGGGGATGGTGTCAAAAGCCTTGGCGAGATCTAGATAGGCTGTGTGAACCACCTTACCATCTTCTACTGCTTTGGTGACTGCTTCAAAGAAGTCTGTCAGGTTTAGGAGACATGATCTGCCTTTTATAAACCCAAACTGGGTGGGGTCCAGAGTTTGGAAATTACCAATGTCTTTGTTTATAAGTTCCATGATGATATGTTCCATGGCCTTGCAGACCAGGCTCATTAGGGTAATGGGGCAGTAGTTCCCAGGGTCTGTGGTGGCTCCCCCTTTGTGGAGTGGGATAACCATTACTGTGCACCACTCAGTCAGCACAAAGCCTGAGATGAGGCTATGATTGAACATGGTGCTTAGGTGGGGTGCCAGTTCATTCTGTAGTTTATGTAGAATGCAACCTGGGATGTTGTCAGGTCCCATGGATGCTGTGTTCTTGGCTTTGGAGAGTGTGTTTTTTTACCTGTGCAGCTGTGATTACAGGAACTTTGCATTCTTCCAGTATAGAGATGGGCCCTTTAGGGGGTGAGAGGGGGGTAAAGTTAGCACTGAACCTATCTGCCAGGATGTTGGCAATATCAGTTGGTTATGTATATTTAGTGTCATTGTGCAACTCAGAGCAGATCTGAGTGTTGCCATTGAGATTTTTGACATAGCTATATAATGCTTTGTAGTTTTCTTTAGAATCAGTGGCAATTTTATTTTCATAACTAGCTTTGGAGGATTTTATGAGGGATCTCAGTTTCTTACTGAGGCTGACCAGGGAGTTCTTCCAATCATGGGGTTTTTCTCTTTTTTGCAACAGTTTCTTTCTTCTGTTGTAGAGTTTGTTTATGGCAGGGGACCACCAGATTGGCTTCCTTTTTTTGGAGGATAGCATCTTGTTTCTGTTAGGGATAGTATGATCCATGCACTCGTGTAAGTGCTTATAAAGTGCATTTGTGTAGGATTCAGCAGTCATACCTCTGTTGTTCAGCTGCATGGGTGTCGTGAAGTTTGTCATTTCTGTCTTAAGAAGTGTGAAGTTGGCTTTGGAGAAATTTTTTACAGTGGTTTCCCTAGTGGGGGCTGGGGGTGGGATGTGGAGGTCTAGGCTGATTAGCTTGTGGTCGGATCTGACCAACGAGGAATTGACCTCTGGTATGGAACACTGGTCGCCCATGTTGGTAATGACCAGGTTTAGGATATTGCTGCCCCTGGTGGGGGTGTGGATAAGTTGATCCAAGGCATTGGAATTTATGAATTCCAGAAACCGTTGAGCAATAGAGTTGGTATATGAGTAGTTTTCCCAGTTAATGGTGGGGTAGTTGAAATGGGTTGTACCCTAATATTTCAATTTTACTGGTATAGAATTCGGCAACAAAAATATAGTTATGGTAGAGTGAAAGTCAAATGTGTGTGTGTGTGTGTGTGTGTGTGTGTGTGTGTGTGTGTGTGTGTGTGTGTGTGTGTGTGTGTGTGAACGAGTGTGTGCATGCACATGTGCAGCATGCATGTGGGTCTGTTTGTTTGTGTATGCATGTGTGCTTGTGTCTGTAAGGAGCCTACTTTTCATGCTGGTATGCTGCATATTATAATTTACTTCAAGGCTGAAAGACATTTTTTACTGACAGAAACATTTGAATACCTCAATTAATATTAATTATCACAGAGAAACTCAAGTTGTTTTATGCAGTTCTATATTAGAACATCAAAGTTTCAAAACTTCAAATGTTCTAATATCGATACCTATTCAGCGAAAGCTGAAAGTATCGAAGCAACAGAAAACCAAATGTTTTCCTAGGGAAAGAATTTGATTGTCCATTTCTGCTGCTTCAGTATTTTCAGTGCTGTGGTGGAAAGTTACGGGTCGGGTTCAGGTAAGTGTGCGATTGAGTGCGGGTTAGGTTAATTAGGGTTAGGGTGCGGGTTAGGTATGTGTGCGATTGTGTGGATGTGAGGGTTAGGGCGGGTTAGGTGAGTTAGGGTTAGGGTGTGGGTTAGGTATGTGTGCGATTGTGTGGATGTGAGGCTTAGAGTGGGTTAGGTGAGTTAGGGTTAGGGCACGGGTCAGGTAAGTGTGCAATTGTGTGGACGTGAGAGTTAGGGTGGGGTAGGTGAGTTAGGGTTAGGGCGCAGGTGAGGTGAGTGTGCGATAGTGACGGACCTTAGGGTTAGGGTTTGGGTTAAGGTAAGTGGATAGTTAGTGGTGTGTGTATAGTTTAATGTAGGGTTAGGTGTAAGATTTTAGGTGTATGTGTGTGAATTGCTGTTTGTTTGGTGTACTTGTGTTGTGTGTATGTGTTTTGGAACAGCAATTTTTTTCCCTAGGAAAAAATTCGCTGTTCTGTATGTTCGATGTTTTCAGCTTTCGCTGAATAGGGTTCAATATTAGAACATTTGAAGTTCTGAAACTTCAGTCTTCTAACACAGACCTGTTTTACGCTACTAATGTTTTCAAGAGCTCCTTTAGAATGCCACCAAAGTGAGTGAGTACAAGATGTCTTCTGCTGATTTTGAAATTGCTTTAGGTTAAATCTGAACACACTTAGGTAGCTCTCATAGGGCAGGATGTGTTAATTAACATCCAGTAAATGAACTGTAGAACTTGCATTAACTTAAGCAACAATATACTTTGTAGCTTTCCTAAAGCCAGACAAATTATTTATCGCAATTACATGATCAGTTTACTTCACTGGAAGTATCATTCTGCTGTTTTAAACTTTATATTAAATGGAAACTACTAGATGACAACTTTTATCTGTTTGAGGTGGATGGCAGGATCTTACAAATATTAAAGGCTGATATATGACTAGGGGAAGAGAGATAATATGTGTATCAAAGATATAAAAATACATGTTTTAAGAGCTAGAAAAAGCATTATCACAACAAATGTAATAAAAGGAATGCAACATGGTATATTATTTACAGTGTTTTAATCCTCTGTGCAGTATAACTTTTAATGTATGCATTAATAGGAATAAGTGCATACTTCTGAAAAGCATCTACCACATTTTCTCTGTCTTTGATTCTATTTCTTTCATTTCTTTTTGTTATACGGCATCTGTTTGAACTTCCCATGCCTCACAAATCTGACAATTAATTTGTAAATTAACTTGAATAGTAAAGAGGGGGCAACAGATGTTTTTTTTAAATATGTCATTTTCGTCAAATGGACTGCAAAATGTAATACATGAAATTAAGGGGTCTACTTCACATTGTCGTAAGCTGACAATATCGAGTCTGATATTGTCGGCGCGACAATATCGAAAGTGAAGAACATCGTGCAAGTAAACGGAAATCTCCGTAAGAGGATATTTCCATTTACCTCAAAGTAGTGCGGTCTCAGAGTTGGTATATTTAAGTAGGGGGTGTGTGGGGGACACAGCCCCCCCCCACGTGGGGGGTGCAAGGGTGCTTGACACCTGCCCACACCATTTAGTTTTTTTTTAATTTGTTTTTTTTACGTTATTCGATGTTTTACTTAATCAATCAATAAACTTTGACCTTTATTGATTCGATTAAGTAAACTTTCGATAACATGATAGAGACGAGAAATTAAGAGCAGGCACAAAAATTAAATGTGGAGTATTATACGTACAAATATATATTTGGCTTTGGGTCATGATTCATAGAGACGTGTGGTGTTCCAAAGCAAGACATGCTATGCAGTGGGTGATCACTACAGTGTAAAGTAAGTATATATATATATATATATATATATATATATATATATATATATACATATATATATATATACACACACACACACACACACACACACACACACACACACACACACACACACACACACACACACACACACACAGACACACACACACAAACACATAGCAACACAGTGTATATCAGAACAAACAACTGTGCTCCAGCACAGAAAATACAGAAATATTAAAAAAAAACTGTAAACTAACCACAGCAAGGGTCTATATCAGAATCACGAAAGCTGTCTTTCGCGAATACATGTTCATCGACACATATACGTCAAAGAACAAGAACAGAGATGTACCAAAAGAGTGAAATGGAGAATGCCGAACGAATTTTCTTGGCCAGCAGGGTGATCGTGGGAATGAGGAAATTAATCCTTTTCTCTACTGTAGTGTGGTCTCAGAGTTGGTATATATAAGAAGGGTGGTGTGGGGGGGTGCAGTGGGGCTTGCCCCCCTGCAAAAACATTTGAAAAAGTTTTTTTGATAAGGTTTTTACAGTTAGGTTTACTTTACCTGTATGGTGCTGTTACTTCCGGAAATGTGTTTGACATTCTCCATTTCGCTTTTATGGGACTTCGCTGTTCTGGTTCTTCAACGTTTATGTGTCAATGAACATGTATTCACGAAAGACATCTTATGCAATTATAATATAGACCCCCACAGCAATGCACATATATATATATATACATAGATATATATATATATATATATATATATATATATATATATATATATATATATATATATAAGCAAACAGAGGTGGAAAAACGTTCTGTGGAGGAGTGGGCAACCTTGTGTCACAGTAGGATGAGGGTATTTCTGCCTGGAGTCAATGAAGATATGAACAGGATGATAGGATGACAGGACCTCAGAAGAGTTGCTTATCAGGTACCAGTGTACTACTGATGTTTGGTTAGTCAGGAACAACTGATACTGAGGCAGCCTAAATGAATGTCCTTTTGATTTCGGGAACTGGTAGAAGCTCCTTTTTACAGTTCTGCAGTTCCAGTGAGATATCTTTTTACTTCCTCTGTATGTGACGGAACTTTTTTTCTGCCTAAGTTTGGATTGAGGGCCCATTGAGACATTTATGGCTATAAGCAGTGCCATGACATATAGAGTAGCAACAAACACAGCTGAGATAGACACTCATACACTAGCCTGTTTAGCATACCTGGTATATATCAGAAAAAACAGCCTTCATTAAGAATATTGCTCGAATGACAGGAAAAAAAAAACATTTTAGTATGAAAAACATTGCAATGCCAAACACATACTATACCATTTTAAGTGATTCTGCCTAACCTCCTCTTATTATTACTAGAGGTTTTTCAGAGTAGAAGCACTGCAGGTCACCATACTAATGCCCGCATTTCACACCACTCCTCAGGTTGACAGTAGCCTTTGTCAATAGCTTAGCAATTTTGAAGGAGGCATCCACATTCCTACATGGACGCAGATAGGGTCCCAGCAGTTGCTCTCTAAACTGGCTGTGTTGGGTACAGGGTTGTTGTGCCTGCGGTTCAACATATCTTGGCCTCACTGTTCCTGCTGGATGATGTTGGGGTAGTACCTGTGTCAGGATGTTCCTGGGATAACCATCTGGTATGTATTCATCTTAGAAAATATATTATGTAGCATATGGTATGCAACAATCATTTTGCATGCCATGACAGGGGTGTACAACAGTGCACCCCCAGATAGCCAGACAGTGTAACTGGGCCATCAGGAGGATGAACACTTGATCTACAGTGTTTCTAGCTTATGCGGGGGCACTGTTATACTCTCTCGAATGGTACAGTGGGGAAACAGATATGCCCATCCACAAATACAAGTAGTGTATTGAGAATTGTACTGAGTATTCAGCAGACCAATACCTGTGTTATGCCTAGTATATTCCACTGTTTATATTTGTGAAAGTCCCTGTAGCTAGTATATTAAGTGCTACACATACTTAAATCTCCACTGGAACAGGAAGTCCATGCATTCCTCCTGATAAGGTTTATGGGCAAAACATATTAGCTAACATCTGTTATTTATCTTTGTCCACTCAGATCTGGTTTGTCAGATGCTGGTTGGTTAGTGGTAGTACATGACAAACTGCCAGTAATGTTTTCCCTCTCACTGGCTGTCACCACTTCAAGCTACAAGGTTGTTAGCAGTGGCACTTATTAAAAATAAGTTTGGCTGCATGAGGGCTACTCCTAGCATCTTTGCTTGTGTAAGCCAACAAATTCCCATGTGCTCCTACTGTGACTTACATCTGCTTATCACAACTTGATTTCACAAGTGCTTGTTTGCATCCCATGTTGCACTAATCAGAATGTGAGACTTTCATTTGCATGTTATTATATGGCCATTGGAATTATCTTATTCCCATCTCTTTTCTTTGCTACTCTGTAGAACTAGCTGATACTATGAACCTCAGCATATCTGACTGTATCACAGGTTCATAGATCTGTAGGCACTTGGCTTTTTATCCATGAGGATCTTCAGGAACCTTGTCATGCATTACCAAGAAGCTTATTAGTCCTAATATTTAAAGAATGATTAACCTGGAGCCCTTTGTATTTTAAGTACAAATAACCAGAGCTAGGCGGACATTTACATGTTACCCTTATCCATAAGATAAAGGAATACTAAACTGGGGAGAACTTACAGATTCCTATCCATTCATCTAGATTATGCTTGAATAGATTAAGACATATATATTCCTCCAACATGTCCTGCTAAAGTTGCAGAAGAGACTGAAATATCTTGAACTGGTGTTCCTGCCACTATTGGATTTGCGGATATGCCTGAAAAGATAGGGTCAGTAGAGTATCAGAAAGCAAGGTGGAGATTTCCTCTCAATAGTCTGTACAATATGAAGAAGAGGAAAACAACTCTGAAATAGTCAGTACAGCTTTTGTGACTTAAGCCCTTTATTTTCTTGGTGAGAAAGTGTTGTGGTCTTTCACGTTATGCCAGATGTCTGGACAGGTACATAATAAAGGGGCACTATACTCAACTATCAGCCTAATTACTGCAGAATAAAGTGGAATGATCATCTCCTTGGACCTGGCCTCCATGCTCTTATTAATAAGCTGCACAATGAAAAAAGATGTTCATACAATACTGGATAAATGGTGATCGAAACACAGCTTATTGTCTTCATGGGTTCCTAGGTCTCTAACTACTGGAACAATTTTCAGAGTGATTTGTCAATGTAATCATTGCAGAGGATGCCATGCTTGCAAAAGGAAACTATTATACAGTTTTTCAGTGGCAGAGGGTGGGGGACACTGGTGTGCTATGCATTCCTTATACAGAAGGAATCCTGGTAATTTAACTTTTTTTTATTGCCTAAACAAAGATAATAATACATAGTTGCTTTATTATTGTTATTATGATCTTTGTTTAGGCAATATGAAATAAAAGTGATGATGTGGAAGCCTGAACTCATCTCAAAGGACAAAAGTTAAAAGGAAAAGTTATTAAACACTTACAAACAAGTGAAGCATGCTAGTCAAGTAATGCTGAATTCGCACACAGCCTCACAGAGGCTGTAACTTCTTTCAATGTGCATGCACGCAGAATGCTGTTTACTGCCAAACATCTAGGGCATGGAATGCTAGCATATACTAGTGGGTCTATATCACGTAGTCAAAGTTTTGTAAGTTCGAACACCATATGTTCGAACCGTTATGTTCAAACTTACAAAACTTTGACTGTAAAAAAAAACAAAAAAAACAAGGGAAAATGAAATAAAGGGTTTTAAGCAGGGAGGCAAGCCCCCCTGCACCCCCACACCTCCCCACTCTTTAAATATACCAACTCCGACACCGCACTACAATGCCGTAAAGGGAATTTTCCCTTAACTGCACTGTAGCACAGTCTCAGAGTTGGTATATTTAAAGAGCAGGGGGTGTGGGGGGTGCAGGGGACCTTGCCCCCTGCTTACAAGTGTCAGGTAAGTTATTATTATTATTATTGTTTTTTTTACATTCGAAGTATGACAACTTCGAACATATGGTCTTGACCATATAATGTTCAAAGTTGTCATACTTCGACTATGTGATAGAGACCCTACACTAGCAATTGGAGAGAGACTTAACAGTGTGTGCTATGTGTGGCTGTCATGCATACTATGTGCATTACATAGAAGGATCAGGTGGCACCTTGTTGGCAATATTCATTGTTGAGACATGCAGATTCCGGATTTCTGGGTGAAAAAGACAACAGGTAAGCTAGTTTAATACTGCATCCACACAACAGAATGTCCATATGTTTGGACTGTTCCTCATAAAATTTGTGGTTTTCTGGCAAATCACTGTGTACAACATGGCTATCAACGTTCTGTCTACAGAATATGGAACACTACCTTTCATAGAACAAATAGGCAAAATGTAGATCACTTACAAACAGCTTATTAACAACTTTAGCTAGGACGTTCACATGATGATTAAATCATGTTTGTTAATTATCCTTGTAAAAACCTCTTTTGATGAATTAATGTGATTTATTATTCATAGATCTGAACCTTCCAGCTCCAAAATGTGGAACACTACATCTCATAATGTTGAACAGATGGGCAGTATATGTCTAACAGCTTACTAACAACTTCAACTAGAAAGCTCACAGAATGGTTAAGTGTGTTACTTTATACTTATACAACATTCTTTTAATTAATTAATATGATACAGCATTATTTATTATGGATATCAGTTGAAAGAAATCTTAACACTGAATGTGTAACAGACCCTTTCAATGTAGAACAATGAGGAACATGGATTTTTTAAGACACAAAATGAAGAACGTTCCTCATAATGAGGTATACTTGAGAGGTATGATGTACATTTTGATTTTGAATTTTGACCAGTCACTAGACCAAATATTTTAGTTTCCCCTACTACAAAACCTATATTATACCATTGCATTTTTGGCATTTAAGCCATTGTTTTGACACAGACTATTTGTTTGTGAAGGGCCCACCTGAAGAATATTGGTGTCTTCTGGAGATTTTATGATGGCACCAAGCTTGCAGTCATATGTAAACTGTGTCAGCCATGAGCCCTTAACATTAGCTTTGACCTCTGAGAAGTTAATACAAAGAGGAGTGGCCCAAGGTCTTTTGATGGAGGTAGAACCCTTCCACCTTCATTTTGAGATTTACATTTAGTTGGATGAGTTTGACAACTATACATGAATGTGGAATGTTATTGAACATTTTTGCAAGGTTTAGATATGCACAGTGTGTACAGGTTTTCCCATTTCTGTTACTTAAATAGTTTTCCCAAAGAAGTTAAACAGATTAAGCAGGTAGGATCTGCCTTGACAAAACTGAACTGTCTTGGGTTAAGAGTTTATAGGTTGCCTATGTCCTTATTTTTTAATTCCATAATGATCCTTTCCATAGCCTTACAGATGAAGTTTGTCAGATTTATTGGTCTATAATTGCCTGGCTCATTTGATGCCCCACCTTTGGGCAGGTGATGTTTCCTGCAGTTCTCATTTCATCAAGCACAAACCCCATATGGATGCTGATATTAAATCATGTCTGTAGGGTATGTGAGAGGTCTTGTTTCAGGATGACCAGTAGAAAACCTGGTATGTCACCTGTCCCCATAGAAGTAATGTTTATGGCTGCTTCCTATGCAACAGTGCAATGCATGCAACATAAACTGCCTGTGAATATCAGTCTTAGAGACTTGAAACAATAACCCTAGACAGTCAGGTGTGGAGCTGTGATGTTGAAGATACAAGATGGAAAAGTACTTTAGGTTTCTGACATTCGTTAGCCAATCATATCAGTGTTAGAGTCAGTAAGAATAAGATTAATTGAGCATTTTATGTATGTGTTTTTGTTTAAAAAACTAATGCATAAAATGAATAAACTAATCACCTAGGATCCTGGAAGATCATGCATAGATGAGTACAGCTCAGATGATGCAGATGCACACATCATATAACCATAACACAGTCACAAGAAAATATATAAAAGTATAGTTTAGATTAGGAGTGTCCCACAGACAGCCCATGAACATAATCCAGCCAGCAACATGCCCCAGAATAAGAAGGAGCCAACACACATACAGTTTTAAATTCAATAAACTGGTCCCTAGACTATCCTGTGACTTTGTTTATTGTCTATCAATATGTGCACATGCACAATTAGGAAATTAAAACAAACACTACATCTTGGAGGCATTCTCACTGAGGTATTGGCATTGGCATTAGGCATCAGGAGTTTACAGGTTGAGAATAATTTATAAGAAAAAAACATTCAAGGTGCATGGCATTCTAGTGATAATGTACACAATGCATGTATGCGTGTGTTTCAGTGAGACTTATCTCTCAACTGTCAATGTTTTTGCTTCATATTTTTGGACTGCTCATCATAAAATGTGTGGTGTTGTAGCAAATTATTGAGGACTGCAGTCATTGAATAATGACGTGAATTAGAATTTTCTCTTCAAATTCTATAGAAAATGCATGTTAATGCAACACCTATTATTCCACATCTTTCTAAGCAAATAAGAGGAAGTATGTAAGTGTATCAGTTAATCTGGAAAATTTCTCCTGTCCTGGTAATTCACAGTTGATTACAGTCAGTCCTTAATACATGACATTCAAGTTTCACACTATGTCTTTCAGTAAATGCATGCTAGAGCAAACTCTGTTAGCCTGCATGATTGAGAGGTATGCCTAACATTTATATATACCTGTATGTATATTATCAGTGAGTGCAGAGAGCTTATGTAAGGGTGCCTTGTGTCAAGGGTGCATGGTTTGAATCTCATTTCCCCTACATATATTTCTTTATTTTAAAAATATATCCTGGGTGTCTGGAAATGTTGCAGAGAACTAATATGTGCAGTGAAAGGGTACAGGGTTTGAAGTCTGTTTAGTGCCTTTTATGGTGCTCAACTCATCCTTGGTGACTAGAGGTTCGGTGCAACATTTTTAAAATATGTATCTTTAAGGCATGTCATATTCAGTATCTCTGGTGTTTAGTGTCCCCCTCCCTCCTGATCCCCATATGGTTTAAGTGCCTCTCATGCATGAGCAAGAGTCATCACAAGTGGTTAGTGACTCCCCCCTACCCTCAGTCCTCATACTGTACCTCTCAGGCATGACTCCTCATGGCTAGTGGTCCTCCCCGCACCTCAGTTTCCATACTGTTTAAGTGCTGCTCAAGCACTTGTAAGAGTTCTCTCTGGTGGCTAGTAGTTCCTGCCACCCAAGTTCACTCAAAAGCACAAGCTTAACTTACCCCCTAACTCCTCTACCTCTATCTTCCAGGGAGACACAAGCTTACACATACACTTACACATGCAGCCCTTTGTATACACTCACACCTCCAAAACCTACTTTAGCATTAAACATTTCAGCACTTAGCTATACTACAATGGATGACCATGGCCTTTTGGCCATGGTAACTACCACAAGGCACAAGGAGCAGCCATGCTAATCTACACAGCCGAGTATGTCAATTGCTTAGTACATAGATATCTTCCATGAGTCAGTCCTGGGAGAAGCACATGGTTAACTAGTATATTCCTCTCTCCCAGACTGACTCATTAGCATCTATCATGACCACTGAGACAGCCCACCATGGCACTGCATATCTGAGAAAATCTGGGCTGTCTCTGAATTCGTGTGTGTGTGTGTGTGTGTCTGTGTGTGTGTGTGTGTGTGTGTGTGTGTGTGTGTGTGTGTGTGTGTGTGTATGAGTGTGTGTGTATGAGTGTGTGTGCACCTGTGGCTGAGTGTTCTTGCTATAGTGGCTGAATCTGTGCATAGCTCATCAATTGGTCTGTATACATTGACAGGTATATTGCACATATGCTTATCTATTCGACATATTATTGAGAGACAGAGACATTTATTTTAGCTTTGCTGCATTTGTGAGTGTGTGTATGTGTGTGTGTGTGTGTGTGTGTGTGTGTGTGTGTGTGTGTGTGTGTGTGTGTGTGTGTGTGTGTGTGTATTACAATTGCTGAGTTTTAGTTGCTGTGCATACCCAAATGATTTTGTTGAGGGTGGATTGTTTGAGATTAAACATTGTTATGCCTTTCCCTGTTTTTATGGCACTGTTGTTGATAGTATTTGCCTGCTCTGATATTCATTTTTTTATGGCTGCACTAATATTCAACTTTTACAACAGAAACCTCTTGCAAAAGCAACTAAACTAACCCACTTAGAGCAACTAAAACCACTTTTGCTGTGGACGGAACCCCTCGTATGGAGCTGAATTTAAAGGTAGTGAAGTTGTTGCACTGGGTGCTGTGCTTGGCCAGTGCATTATTTGTGTCAAGGTTTCTTATGGCTCGCAAGTGTTCTTTACCTCTTTCTTGTAGTTTCCTGTTGGTCTTGCCAATGTAGTATGCATCGCAGCTGGTGCAGACACCTATGTAGAACACATTACTGGCTTCACAGTCAAAAAGTCCATGAATCTGGACTGTGTAGTTAGATGTTTAAAGGTGGATGTCATATATTCACAACAACGGCAATACATAGAGTGCTGATCCTTTTCCTGCCTAGCTTGGTGTGCTTGTGGAGGTAGTCACTAACTAGGTTAGTACCCTCCCAGTGTGGGATGCTGGTGAATGGTGTACAGGGCAACAATGTCGAGGGAATAAGCATTTGGTCGTAGGTTGTAATTTGGTATTGGTGAAGTTTGTTCAGGAACAACCATGAATCCCGGAGGGAAAACCTGGACTTCTGGACTATGTGGTTGAGGATGAAATAATCAGTTTTTCTTCCAGAACTGAAACAGTAAATAATCATCTTCCAACAGTGATGTTCAAGTTTTTTGACTTGCACTTATCTCACTTTTTCTGCCTGCATGGATATTTAGATTTTCTGGGGCTGCACTAAAACAATAATTGAATTATTATGCAGTGGCTTGGTTTGTTTTATTTCCCTACTGTCATCTTCAGTTGTTTTGGCCTGCACTTTTCTTTCAGTTTTTCCACCTGCAATGATCACATGGTGTTCTGAATGAGAAAGTACAGCCGATCAAATAAAAGTCATCATACGGGAACTGTCAAGCACGATTTGTCAATCAGCAGCCTATAAAAGCCCTGCCCCCTACACATTCCCTGCTAATTATTTATATCAACATCCAAGGTCACCCGACAATGGGGAAAGGGCAAATTCCCTAATCCCCACTATATTGTGATCTCACACAGAACAACTACCAGCAGGTTTAATCAGCTGATTGTTATCAGCTGTGACAGCGTTTTTTCGGGTTTGACAGGCTGTCATTCAACAACTTGTCATTAACTCATATATATCTGCATATGTCTGCGTGTGTGTGTGTGTGTGTGTGTGTGTGTGTGTGTGTGTGTGTGTGTGTTCCTATGTACATATTTGTGTGTCTGTCTGTACTTCTGAATGTGTATGTGCATGTAGACATTAAATGCTTGCATAACTTATATTTTGGATGTAAACTACTTCCTGTGACAACTACATATGATACAGCAAGTCTGAAATATTAGGTGGAGGAACTATTGTACATAAGAAATATAAAAAAGTATATATTAAAAAAAAAACATACAAAACAGTTTACAGTTAGCCCACTCTTTAAGAGTAATAATACCCTCCAGGGTGGGTGCTATCAGGGAAGTAACAGCCTTCCAGGGGTGGTAAGGCCTTTCTCTTGTGGTGTCAGGCATCACAACAACCATGGACATGCATTTCTTCCCTGTTAGTGCCCATCATGTCTGGCACTGCTGCTTGAATACTGGAATTCAGGGAATAGTATCCGTCACATAATTAAGATATGTACTTTGCATACTGCTTCTTCACGGTCCGTGTTTTCAACATAACATTTGTGCAGCAGAATCAGTAGAGTTTCCAGATACTAAAGTTTTCCATAGTACTGCAAAATCCCACATGTAAACAATGCATCAAATCATATTTGTGTTCTTGTAAAAATAAACTGAAATTCTCCTTTTGCCATCTAAAAATAAACTGGAATTCTCCTTTTGCCATCTATGAAGCAAAGTCTGTAAGATCTTGTACATCAATATGTAAGCTTGTTACCAAGTGATATTTGCTGTCATGTAAAACAGAGTAAAACATTCATCTTTCCTATATTTGGAGATTACTTCTTACTATAAGGTGCCACAGGATAGTGCTTTTCAGAGATTTAAAGCCATAGTTCTGTATGCTGTTTCTTCACAGTCAAACTTTCTACAAGTATTATTTGTAGTGTCAGAACTGACAGACTACTGATGTTGCATTTTATTGGTCTTTGCTTCTGTACTCTAAATAACTGAATCAATCATCCTGCAACCTCACAAAGACAAATGTCAAGAAATAATTAAGGGGGGCTGATTTTACATACTAGAAAGCAAATAAAACAATGGGAAATTCTAACACTCTCAATAGTTAGCCTTTGTATGGCTACTTGGTTTACTATCCAGATGCTATACTTGCTCACTTTGTATCTCCACAGACACATATGATTTTTTATCTATTTATAGTTTTTTATTTTATTTTATTTATTAATTTGTTGACCAGGTTAGTCTCACTGGGCTAATAGCCTCTTTTTAGGAGAAACTCAGGGTGGTATTTGTACTACCAGGAGAACTTTGATTTCTAAGGGAGGTATGAGAGCAAAGGATATCCGCAGTAATGCAAAATAAAATGCAGTATTCCTATTGTCTGCATTTGCATTTCGTCATCCCTTATGTAAGATCACAAAAAAGGTGATTGTGATAGAATCAAGATCATTGCTTATGACTATTTGTTTCACTAGTGCATTTGCGTGGTCAAACTAATACAGCCTCCCGATGTAGTATTTTACAGGCTACCAAATGAATACAATGTTCAACAATGAAAACACTAGTGAGTGTTGCCGACCATCAAGAAAAAAAAAAACTAAATCACAGACAACCAATAAGAAATTAACAGACATATTTTTTGGCAGCTTTCATGATAATTTAACAATGCTACACAAATACTAAATTCAAACAATTCCTGCCTTTGTTCATAAGTTAATAAAATTATAGTATTCCACTATTCAATTTCATGAATTAAATTTATTTCTTTGAAGTCTGGCAATGTATTAAGTACATGTTTTAATCATTGATTAGTATCATATTCTTTTGAAAGGGTTCTGCTATGTTTAAGTATTGCAATATCCTGTCTCTGGATATTTAGCAGCAGTGTAAATCAAGCACTGTATGTTATAACAAATGTTTTTCTTTCCATTACACTGCTGTTAATTACTTATTTTACACAGCCTTTTCTGCTGCATTCTGTTTAATGCACCACAGCTAATTCAACACGTTTTTTACTGACACACAATATACTTGCGTTTTTCTAAATGGTTCCACTATATCTGTTTGTTTTATTGTCTTAACAGAACATGTTACTCTATTGCTTGTCAACGTGGGCATAGGTTTCTGCTAATAACTGGCTAACTTTTAATTGCATTTTCTTAATCACTCTTTGGCCTAATGGGTACTTCACAACCACTACTTTACCACATTTTTCAGTATTAAGCATTGCTCATATCAATATGCTGTACCATTATTGCTTTTTCTGCCTCCTAATTTCTTAGCATTACATTTTCAGAGGCTCACCAATGTGAAATTGAACAGGATGCAATTGCTCTTAAATATGAAGATAGAATAGCAAGGCTGAGACAGCAAATTCAGATGCAGCTGCACCACCATTGACTTTATATTTACAGTTATGTTTATCCTTGTATTACACGTTAGTTTCACTTCAAAGTGTTTTGAGGACTTGTGCTTCAATTGCTACTGGTAATGCAATTACTTATAAAGTCAACATATTTAACTACTGTGTATATTATCCATAAGTCCTGGATATTGCACTTATGTATGTGGTGATGCTAGAGGACAATTAAGAAAAAAATGATCATTCATCAGGCCAGTTGCATAACTGGAAAGGACAGTATTCATGTTTAGATGTTTCTGTATTTGGAATACATGCCACATCTTATTTATGTCTTTTAACTGTACATTGCTCCAGAATTGTTCTTCTGAATTGTCTGAAGTGTATGGTGCCTGTGGCATATTTATGTGTATGCAGCCTGGGCACTGCATTCCACAAGGGTAAGTATTCTTTGAAAATTGCAGATACCCTGTGAATATTTTCAAAGGTAGTGCAGTGTCTTGTTCCATCTGTAAATTGTTATGAATCCTACAGTCATTACTTCAGAAATATTGCATTGTTTCAGTTTCTAATGATCATTTTCACTTTCATCACATCCTGCCCAAGAATGCCAATATCTTAATACTGCTTTAAGATCTTTGTTAATTGTTTTAGAAGAGCATTCTTGGATACTCATGCCTTGCATAACTCAGTGCATGATTTAATAATCCTAATACTTAGGATACATCGCAACACCTTCATTCATGGTAGACAAACATAAAAATCAATAAATAGCATTCTGTATATACAGAACCTGTTTTTCTTTTCTGTTTTGCTGTAACATTTAAAATGGCAGACGTCTATTTTTTAGAAACATTATTTTTAGTTCTGGAAATAACAAAGAAATGATTCAGATAACATATCATGTGCATTTGTTTGCTGTGAAATGAATGGCAAACACTGAGTAGCCTACTTAAAGCTATCAATGTTCCCTTCATCTATATAACTATGAATCTGAAACAGCTGACATTTTCTGCAAAAACAATTATATATATATATATATATATATATATATATATATATATCATGGAACTCAGTTACATATTCCACTTACATGACAATTTTAGGAATAAAGATACATACACAGATTCATCTTCATGTTATGTTTGCCATTTGAAATGACCCTGGATTTGAAGTAATATGAGGCACTTCAGCAGCAGCCTTAGTCACTGACCATATAACATACCACAGTATTAGAGACATAAATTGTGGGCTGTGGAGTACCACGCACCATGTCTAATACAGCTCTTGGCTCTCTCTCTATAGTTAGCAACATGACTGTAAACTTGAATCATTGTACTTGAATCACATAATTCCCCCTTCTTACAAAGTTAAATTACAGCATAGAATTGTTAAGAGTCCAAGTATTTAGACCAGTCCATTCAAGTAGATAGTTTTATTTCTAAAAACAAACTAAATCCAATTCCACATCCTCCTTCTTCAAAAAAGAGCAATTAACTCCAGATCATTCATTTTGTCCTTGTAGATTTCTTCAGCTCTAGGTCTTGCAGGTAGGAAAGAGAAAAAATAAACTCACCACCATTCCACAAACACTCTACCCCATGCCCAAATAAACTGCTTATTAAAAACATCAGCTTGTACTGTTAAACTCTAATCTGTGGGACTCTATGGAAATGGTAATTGTCTTCCTAATATCCAACAAAGACCTCTCTGCTATACTAGCCTAAAGCAATATTTTCATTCCTTTTCTTCTTTTATTGTGTATGCAGATAACTTCAAGAGCCAACAATAGTAAGAACAGGATCTAAAAAAGTTTATAAGGATGAAATGCTTACCCCAACAAAGAGTGCTGGTGGGGGTGGGAGTGAAACTCTTATGACTTGGTTACCTATCATTAATTACTCACAATCCAGTGTACGGTGGCTAGTCTAATGTATAGAGTGATAGTCTGTTATACAAGAGATGCAGGCCTCAGTCCCAAAATCTAAGACTAATGAAGGATAAATTGTCAAGGGAAAAAAGGTGGATGTCTTTGCTTTGGTTAACAATGCAAGTATTCGGCAGATTATGGAAGCAGAAGGTGAAGAGTCAAGAGATCATTTGGCAGCTTTTTAGGAAAATTTAGAGTCCATACCTGGGACAATATGATGTTGGACTTCATCCATGTCATGGCAGTTATTGTAGAAAAAGAATCTCAACAAGCCCTTCTCCTATTGACCTACTTGTATACAGTTAGAGAGGCCTAACAACTTAGAGGCAGCATATCATGGCTATGGTATGACCAGAGGTTTATTAATCTGAAAGTGGTAAATAAGTCATCAAAATGAAAGGAGTGCTATGCAGACATGGCAAGGGAGACCAGAAAGGTAGACGAAAACCCTGTTGAGCATTTAACATGGGCTAGTGTGATTGGGCAGTCTGTCATTTTGTACATGTGTTAACATTGCAAGAAAGGACACTCTTTGTTAAATTAATGGCCAAAAGATATTCGGTTAACCCCTTTTCTATGTCTAAATTAGAGCTGAGACAGTCTTTTTATGCCTAGGAACTGACAATCAGTGGGGAGAATTGTGTTTGGAGGAATCAGGGAGAGTATCCCTAGCTGCTAGGGCATTCAAAGTAGGTAGCCTTAGCCCTTTCCCCATCAAGGTCAATGTCCTAGCAAAATTGTTGTGTTCATGTTCTGATCATCAAGCAAGACAGGATATCCTTAGGCTTCTCTTTAGGTTTTTCATTCAAATTAGAGGCTATCCCCAATATGAAACTATACAAGAATTTAATTTCATTGATGATTAGATGATTAAGAAAGCTGTTGACAGAGTGCTGCTCAACAAGAATGGCACAGTGGTCAGGATTTGGGGCCCTTTTTTATGTTTTCCTTTCCTGTCCTTCAAAATCTTCCCATTGGGTCTATTACCCAAGAAGGGAAATGAAAGTGCAGATGTGTACACCATTTATCCTGGTCCTCCTTTCCTGTCCTTTAAAATCTACCCATTGGGTCTATTACCCAAGAAGGGGAAACAAAAGTGCAGATGTGTACACCACTTATCCTTTCCATGGGGGCCTCAGTTAATCATTGCATTAAAAAAAGGAGGCTAAAGTGCAACACTGATCCTTAGCAGATGCCATTACCAATATCAGAATGTTCCCTACTCATGGTATGCCAGGTTCATTATAGAGGCTGTCATTCCTGCTACCAGTTCAAGAGAATGACAAGTACAACACTCATTCTTAGCAGATGCCATTACCAATATCAGAATGTTCCCTACTCCTGGTATGCCAGGCTCATTATAGAGGCTGTCATTCCTGCTACCAATTTGAGAGAAGGACTGAACTCTTCTGGGTATGTGCTTTGATGGTCAATTTTTCTTTGCTACAGCCAAGCCCATATACAGTGCAATGTCATAACATGTGTTTCAGAAGATCAGCACAGCCCTCCAAAGATGTCGGCAACAATATTGGCTACATCAAGCTGCGGTGCATTACTTAGATGATATTTTTAGTCATGAGGACTGGATCAACAGATTGTAAGGAGGGCATGGATCTTTTTCTGCCAAGAGATGGGGTTTCCTCTTCTGGAGGACAAGTTTGTGGGACCACCCTAAAATCTAAACTAGAACAGTGCTACAAAAAGGCAGCTAGGTTTACAACTCATACAAGTCACAGAACACATCAATGTTCTTCTCTAAAAAATCTAAATTGGGTAGAATTATCCTGCAAACTAAATTATACCCAACTTCTCTTAACTCATTCACTGCAATGCAGCTCTGAAAGTTTGCAGTGTAACTTCTAATGGGCGGAGCCTAAGCTTTTTGACAGAATCAAATTATGTCTTCACATTTCAAACAAATGTTCATATCTCTGGAACCATATGGGTTATGAAAGAAGTATAAATGGCAAACTTTTCAGCACAAACTATTTTTTATCGTGGTAGAATACTTTAGGTTCTAGCTCTTAAACCAAATATTATAAGTAACAGTAAACACAGTAACTATTAGATATGTAATATTTTGAAAACAACTTACAATATCTCAGCAATCATTCAAGTTACACAAATAGTAGCATTATATTCATCTAGTCGAGAGCTTTCATATAAGGCCAAGGGGTCCTGTCTGTATTACTTGGTTGTTGAGATATTTAGAAAAATGTGAAATTATATCTATATAAATTAATATAATTAAAACAACAGTTAATATCTACTTACCTGCACTAGACCAAGGTCAAATATTAATGTAGTTGAGTTTGCCATTGTGTAAGCTTTAAGCTGAAATCTTTTAAAACCTTGTACATAGCATGGTTTTGAAATTATTGATGCAAATATGAACAAGCGATATTTGACGCTTAGAGGTGTCAGCAGGAGTTAACTGCAGATGCACCTGGAAGTGTCACTCGGATGTAATGAGTTAACACAAAAAAATTATATTTAATCCCACTTTCTGCCCAAATTTAAGTTCAATTCTCAACCACTACACTCACATCATCATCTTCAATTATCTGACAAAAGTGTTCCTGACATCTATGAGCCTTATAAAAACTGTGGTCAAAGTCTGCACTCACATTGCGTAGCAAATGTCTGGAATATGGCCTCTGCACCAATCAGGGCAATACACAGCATTCATTTATTTAGCCTGCTACTAAAAGAATTCCTCTCTGACTTCTTGCTTTATACTTGCTGGTCTCCTGGCTATAACTTCAGCTCATTCTGCTGTAATACATATACACATCCAGTCTCTCCCTTTTCCTTGTTTTTATTTCCCTTAACCTTAATCATACTTTGACTCATTATTTCTCCTGCCCCTCTATCTACTTATTACCTTTCACCAATACTTTGTCTCACTTTCCCCTCCTTCTTTTCTGCTCATGCTGCTTATCCACTGCTTGAATGTTCCACTCTGACATTTGCTTTATGAGGAGTAATAAACTCTAGCACTTATAACATGTCATTGTTTCAATGGTACATGATATTGTATTTATCTTGCTTTAATGATGGTGCATGTGCATTAATCTACATTCACGTGTATTAAAATTTGCATTATTCTATGTATTTTCAGTATATTCTACTATAATGTCAGTTTTCATCTATGTATACGCATTTTCTATTCCTTTATTTGCAAAGCTTTTCTCCCTGGGTCTCCTTTGAAAAATTATCCAGTCAGACTTTCCCATTAAACAAATGTCAATGAATAAATTAATTAGATTTTTTTTCAGAAAAGCAGCAGCAAAATGCCTTTTCAAAAAATACTGCTGCCTGGCGTTTAGTTACATAAAATATTAAACAATCCAAATTATATTCAGTTAAAACTTACCAAATACCTTACTTACACTTGCCAAAAGCTTAATGAGTAGCAGTACTTCTCACTCATACTGACATTTATTACTGGTGACAGCATGTCTGTCTAATGTTTGTTTCTCTAAATACCTAGTTGATTGCCTGGAGACTTATGGAAAACTTATGTTAAGATATTTCTGACTTTCTTAGAAAAGCAAATCCTCACTTCATCCCCTCTTTTATCATACATATGAATACTATTTTCATGATACAGAGCTGGTATGTAAATACAACGAACAACCTCCTCACCAACAGAACGAAATAATCCAAAAACTGCTTGCAATGACAGAAACCAACTCAGACACCGGGTATTTTAAGTACTTTTCGTCCTCTAATCCAAGAACTTCATCAGAAAACACAGACTGCATAGCAGTAGCACCTGGATGTGTGTGACCAATGATAAATGTGTGTTGTAGGGCAATAATAAAGGATCACAGTGCAAAGTAGATGAATAAATACATATCCAAATAGTCTGTGAGCAGTGCAGGTGTAAGCCAACCAATATCACAGATGAGCAAATGCAGCAATGGTAGAGTTCTCCAGAGGACAGAATCAAACATATGACCATAGAGGTGAAAGGAAAGCAAACAAGTACAGTGCCAAACAGAAATACTGCAGAAAAACATCAAAGGCTGCTCCATACACAAGTAGGGGTACATAGCCAAAATAAAGATGTAATGGAATGTGTGTATATTACACACATATGCCATGTCAAAGGCTATCCACAGGGGTACATGTGTATGTATGTGTGTCAATGGCATAAATGGAATGTACATGAAATCAAGGACAATAGATGTACATACACCAATGGCATGTAATAATATGTTAAAATATGTAACAGTACAGAATAATAAATATAGCAGGTTGTGCATGCGGATGTGAGAAAACTACATTGGTAACACACAAGTACAATGAGAACAAGAATTAGCCAGCAGCATGTGTACAGATGTCCTGCAATGTAAAATGGCCATACATTTAGCACATATTCACTGTGTCAATGAAAGAAATGGCAATGAATAATAATTTTAACAAAGGCAAACATTCCTGCAAAAAATATTAGGGAAATATTAAACTGGGAGGAAGGTGGACAATCTGTGACCACACCTGGGTAAAGCAGGATATGGTAAGTTAACCCAATACAAATGCATGTGTAAAGGACACAGCATGCTGTAGAAGATACTCAGACATACATTTAAACAAATTGAAAATGTTTGTCAAATGCCCAGATGGATTACTGATGTCCATTGTCCACAAAACTGGACATTTATAAAAAACACATACATAGTAATGTGCAATCATGTCACATCAGCATGCATTGGTAAGCAAGCTAAAACTTGCAATCATATACACATATATTGTAAAGCAAATGTCAAATAAAGAAATGCAGATGTATGTCAACCACCCTGTTCATTATGGAGCGGAGGACATTCCTGTGATTGTCATAACAGTACATCAGCATTACTTCATTACATTAGATTCAGTACATTGATGAATGCTCACTTGTCAAAGGTACATTTCTGTGTTAGCATGTATCTGACTATGTGCATACACATGTACAGTCATAATATGTACAACTATTTATGGAAAGTGTACACCAATGTGGAAATATGGTGGAAATATAACATATGACAAACATGATGTAATGTACTGTGAATGAATATGTAACCTGTAACACTCTGTGCAGATTAACATACCTTGCTGTTTGATGCAGTCAGAAAAGGACGACTACACATAGACAGGATATAGTTGCATATGATCCCACATGGCATCAATATTGAGAAACCATGACACAACACCAAATCATGACAGTGGGACATCATGAAAACTGTCATTCAAAAACATGTGGAATAACATGTCTGTATATTGTACATACCTGATATGGCAAAACAAACATCCAAGGCATATGACACTTATACTGTTGGACTACAACATATGTTGTCTGTCAGTCATCTCAGTAGGACATGTGTTTACTGGCTGCCTGCTGCAGCACTATCAACAGGTTAACTGCCATAATGAATGGACAGTTGAATGCTGTGGACAGTGTAATGTGTCAATGTGAGTCATGCACACATTATAAACAAAGTAAATGTCACATGATAATAACACATAAGTTTGACAAATACATGGTATGCATACATTCATGGCATATAAATGTTCGTACATGCGTTCATTCAATCTCCTGCCCATCTTGCCCACATAAAAAGCTGGGCATGATGAACAAGAAGCGAGATACACCACATGTGTCAATGCACAATTGTATCTTCCTTTGATAAGGTACTTGGTGTCCCTAATCATGAAATATGTGCCCGACCTCACATATCTACAATGTTTGCACATATTGCACTTATACATGCCAGCTCTTGGAGTCATGTTGCCACCTTTCCTTTCTAACATGTTCTTTATATTCAGACCCCTCCTGAATGTAATCTTCGGGGCCGGCCCTAAACTATTGGGTCCTGTTAGTTCAGTTGGCAACAAACCCCAATTTTTCTGGATGATGGACACTATAGCTCTAGCATCCAAATTTGATATGAACTGGCACTCTTCCTGGAAGTCACCATCTTTCGAGACCATTCTTGCTGCCCTCACAAATTGGCCTTTGACTATTGATCTCTTCTGGAAGGCCGAATTTGTTTTTATGTAGGGGCTACCCTGAGGAGTTGGTTGGGGATTTGTGTCTAGAGGTTAGATCCAAAAGGGAAATGGGCTATTTCCAACCCATTTTGGGTCACTCTGACTCAGAGAATAGCTACCCCAGGGTGACAGCCAACTTAGAGGTGTATACCATTGCAGTTTCATTACTACCTTTAGCATGGATGCTAGAGTTATAGTGTCCATCATCTAGAAAAATTGGGGTTTGTTGCCAACTGAACTAAAAGGACCCAATAGTTTAGGGCTGGCCCCGAAGATTACATTCAGGAGGGGTCTGAATATAAAGAACATGTTAGAAAGGAAAGATGGCAACATGACTCCAAGAGCTGGCATGTATAAGTGCAATATGTGCAAACATTGTAGATATGTGAGGTCGGGCACGTATTTCACGATTAGGGACACCAAGTACCTTATCAAAGGGAGATACAATTGTTCATTGACACATGTGGTGTATCTCGCTTCTTGTTCGTCATGCCCAGCTTTTTATGTGGGCAAGAGAGATAGGAGATTGAATGAACGCATGTACGAACATTTATATGCCATAAAGAAGATTAAACTGGAGAATGCCCTAGCAGCCATGTCTACAATCACCCTGGCCATGATTTTACATTTATGATCATTGACCAGTTGAACTATGTGAATTGGGGGGGGGATCCCTGAAATTAGAAATGAAGAAGCTTATGTGGCAGTTGAGACTTGAAGCCTACCATCACCCCGGCCTCAATAGTATGTTATCTATCAGCTGTGTCCTTAAGCTGAGGAGTTTGGAAAGATGATGCATGGGGGGTATAACATCGGGTGTGATTTGGACATAGGACTGGCTGAGTGATCTTGACATATATTTTATACCATGTTTGGTAGATGGAATGTCTTTTTATCAATATTTGAAATATTATGGCATGCTTTTTATTTATTTTAATGTGTCAGTGTTATTATGCGTATTTGGTTCAAAGTAAGTGTACTTTTATAATATAATTAACTTCCGATGGCATTATTTAAGTGCTATGTAAGGAAGAGTATTAGTTTTACAGTTGTATATTTTATATCACATACAACTTTTTATATTGTGTGTTTATGGGATAGGAACATTTTAGTTAGATTGAAGCTTTTTGTGCCTGCTCCTTTAAGGTAATTGGAGGGTGTGTTTTGTAATAGACTGCTTGCAATGGCTTTAAATGCAGCAGCACTTAAGTGTGAGTTGTTATTTTTCAAAGTCTGAAGAAGTTGGTGCAGGGCACTGACGAAAAGCAGTATCGTGGTGCTTAATAAAATTGAAGTAGTTCATTTATTGGCATCTTGTTTGCTTATCCCTTTGGAATTTAAAAAGACCTGCTTCAGTGAGTTTGGCTATCTGGCTGAGTTTATCTTTGATGAGTTTCACCTCTCTGACTGTGCTTATTGGAGGTGTTTAGTTCTGCTGCTTGGAATTAGGAACTGTGTTGGCTTAGTAGCAGCTTGTTGGTTTTGCCTTTGACTTCCAGAACAAGCATACATGTGTTTGGGAGGTGTTTAGTCCTGCTATTTGGCATCAGGAGCTGTGCTGGATTAGTAGCAGTTTGCTTTTTCTTGCCTTTGATCTTCAGTTGCATATGCATGTTGACATCTTCAGATTAGTGATCATCCTTGGGTACCTTGCTCTATAAAGAATAATTGCAAAACACAACAGAAAAGAAAACAAAATGTCTATTACTCAGAACAGTCCCATGAAAATCATAATGCAACACATATTGTTATGATGACAGTATATATATTTTTGCATCACTTCACTTCACCATTTTGCACATCTTTTTCATCTTGAAATTATGACAATATACACAGGGACTGAGAGACATCCATTAGGGACAGAGTTACCTATGGCTGTATATATCATACTCCTGAAAAGGACAACAGTATTCTTTCCTGAACAATTATCTATGCTTAGACAGATGCACATGGTTCATTAGCATTTTAAAAATGTATAAATGTTCAAAAAAGATTATACTGTCTGCAGTCAATGATTTATATTAGAAGCCTCAACATGCCATTGTAAAAATGAGGAGAAAGGTATCAGACATTATTTTGGACAATAGGCAAACCATATGATATTTGGCTGAACAAACAACAAATATTATAACTACAACATTAAAAACAATGTGATGTGGTCAATCAAAACAACTTTACAGATATCAGAATGTCATATATCTGTTTACAGTATTGCATGTGCACATCTGTATGCATTATCTTCAAAAACGATGAGGACTCAGAAGGCTTACAAAACAAAACTTTGAGAACATGCTTGCTGATTATGAACTGCTGCTATCAAACTGATAGCTGCAAGTGCCAGACAACTTATCCTAAAACAGTATAAACTCACCCATGGCATGTGAGACAGATGCAATAGCAGTGTTGAACTGAAGGCCATACCACACCACCTACAAACAGCACCGATAATACAAAACACAGCAGAGTCTTGTTCATTCTCTGAACTAGAGACAAGCTATACACAACAGCTCAATCATCAAACAACACTACCAGACATCCAAGCACACCCAAAACAAGCATCTCATACATGCATATAAGACAGTCACTTTACAACCTGCGTGAACTGTCATTTAGGTTGTGGATGCTTTGTTAAAACATGCGCTGACAAAATGGATAATAAATACATAACATATCAACACAAAGTTTTATACACAGTTGTAATGACAGCTACCATTTGCTGATTTCATTTACCTTACTGATGTATGATGGGTATTCCTACATTCTGCTCAAGAAACATCCTAACTTGAAAATTACAGTCTTGAAAATAGTAGAATATGCATTTTAGTTCATAATTTGTGTAAAATGTTCAACATGCCTCTCTCCTTCCACTGTTCTTCATGCCTGTGAATTTGCTCAATCCACATCACTCTGTTCTAACTGCGGTCCTCATCTTTCAAAAAAAAAAAATATTTTTAAAAATGTATTCCACAAATAACAATGATATACATTTCACAGCATAATTTGGAGACTATTTCTCTGAAGAACATTAGGTAATCACAATACACAGATGACATATTAGTATTCAGGTATTAACACCTTTGAGCATAGATTGGAGGCCATGAGATTTAAACCTGCAACCACACTCTGCATCCCAACTCTAACCTTGAGACCTACCTGCCTACCTAATACATCTTAACTGTAAAAGCATGTTTTCCAAACAATTAAATAAGTTACTGTTATAACATCATCCTGATAGGGGATGGACTACAAAGAATGATCTTGGTTTAGGATTGCAAAGTATGAACATGTGCTAATCATGTAGCTACACTGTTTTTAAAGAACAAAAAAGTCCACACAAACAGCAACAAAAAGAAGAAGCAGGAATACCGATAACCAACCTCAAAAATGAATCCAAACCGTATCCCTGCCGTGAAATTTCACAAATGAGGCAACCAAAATTAAAAACTCGAAGCAGTTTATTACACTGGTGAACACAAAAGTTCCACAACGACACACAATTAAAATTGAGTTGAGTTAAGCGCTTTCACCTAGGTTCAATCCCAGGCTTCCTCAGAGCAAAGCATCATGAGCCACCAATAGCTTAGCATGTTGTGGAGCATGACACACACTGCTATAATCTTTGTTGGCTTCTCAGGTTTGTATTGCAGTGCACTCATGAATGTGGCTGAACCTAGCTTTCAATACGTGAACACACAGTCTATGGTGCTTCTGGTTGTTCTGTGTGCTCTATTACAGGCCTCCTGGGCAGGATTGGATGGTTCATGGTATGGCATCATTAGCCATGGTTCAAGTGAATAACTACAGCCATCTTTTGTGGGGAATAAAAACACGTTTGGTCAGAATGGATATTGCTGTGAGTGGTATCCTTAACTAACATCCTAGTTGTGCTCCTGTACTTACCCAGTAGCAGTCCCTCAGGTAGTTTACATTGATGTAATGTAGCCCTGAGTCCACTTTCCCTCCAGATGGCAGCATTATGGACACTTCCAGGGTGTGTTGCCATGATGTTTGTTATGCTGCCATCTGCTGCACACACAACTTGGCAGTTGATGGGTGGCTATCCCTTTCTGTTTATGTATACATCTGCTTCCAGATGTACTGGTATCTTGATAGGTATGTGTATGTGATCTATTGCACCAAGTACATGGGGGTGTTTGCTATGTTAAAGAACTGGTGCATTACAGTTATCTGCTCCATGTGGGTAGATGGAAAATGTATGCAGTCATCCACTTTGCTACACATTGCTTTCAGGAATTTTACCAGGATATGACTGGAAGCTGTCTGTGATACTACCAGAGCAGCCCCCATGTGTCTGTGGAATGTTCCAGAAATAAGTAGATCTAGGCTGAGACACACTTTGGTTTTAAGGGGGATGGGATTTCCTTCCATAGTCTGCATAGACATGTGTAGGCACACATGTTATTGACTGCCTGCACTGCTTGTCTGTCTAAACAATGTATGTCAATTATTTGATGGCTTAACAACTGGTTTAGTTGTAGCCTTGCTCTAACTCTAGCTGGCTGCCTTCTAGTATGCACAGGCATAGCCTCATTTATGGCTTGCATCACTGCTGCCTGTTGCAGTATATTAGCAGTAGGTTGCATTTTATTTTTTTTTTTGTTTTACTGCAGATTTCACTATAATCTGTTGTATATGCTTGAGTTCCTTGGGATCTGTAATGTATGTACAGAGGATTTCAAAAACAGAGTCACTGCTGCTGTTTGTTACATTTGAGTTGCATTGTTGCACACAATGTGTTCTGGAATCACTCTGACATGCATGGAATCCTTAATTATCCTACACTGAATACTTAAGTACTCACTCTATTGTCAGTATGTCTTCTGGAATTGCACCCACAGCAGGTGCACTGAAGTCTTCCTTTTGCATGCTGCACAGTCCGCTAATAGCTTCTGCAAACTTTATGTAATCTGGACCCTATGTATATTTATGTAGATAAAGTATAGTTGTTTGGAGTTATTAGAGATGACCAGAGGGGATGAGGGTAATAGGGAAGTACAGATAGAGGGAAGGCCTAAGTTAGAGTACATATAACCACAGTTTAATTCTTGGAGAGCATTGGAGGGTTTGAAGTAATTTTAAAATGGTAATGTTTATTTTTATACTTTGCTTTCTTCTTGGGTGGTAGTAAGTTCAGGTAAAATTTTGGTATTTAAAGTAAAGCAAGGAGTAGAAGGAATAGAGCAGTTAAGCTAATAAATAACATATTTAAAGTTAGGGTGTTCTGATCATGGAGTCTGAGGAATTTTGCAAAAAGAGTTAGTGGTTATCTTATGGAATAAAGGAGGGCAATAGTTTATAAAAGAAATTTAGAAATGAGTGAGACTAGAAAGAATGTAACCGATGGTGTAATCTGTAGCTAGGTGGCTTTTTGCAGTGGGAGGCATTAAAGTTTATTTTTGGGATAAAAGAAGGAGAATAATCAGATTTCATTAATTAAGAGCTTGCTTTACATTTGGAATCTTATTCAGTTGCAAAAATTAACTTTTCCCTTCTGAATGTATCCCAGATATATATGGCAATTAAAAAATAAGACTTATCTCATTGACATCGATATTGGGGACAGTGTAGACTTTAGGATAGTTAGACTTGGTCTTAATTATCTCAAATGAGTAAATACACAATGAATCAATTTTGTCTTTTTTTTCAAAGCTGCTTTACTTTTAAAGGGATTTATTTTATTCCAATAAATAAAACATAATAATAAACATGCATTCATTAAATGCTGGTCCATAGCATTATTGTTCCATGTCTTTAAGTGTTAGAAAATGCCTGGTTTATTAGTTATGATTATATTTAGCAGTTGAGAGAGGTTTAACACAGCTTTAGAGAAATAAACTTACTATTACTGCTATATTTACTATATTAAGTGAATTTTATTCTGCTTTAGAATCTTTTAAACTGGTTCTGGCCAAGTCTGAAGATCTGTCAACAGCTTTTAGTAGCACTAAATATATGGATGTACTTAACACATTCAAAACATTAAAGTTTGATAGCAGAGCCATCCATTGGTGAAATGGATCACTAGATGAAAGACTCCATGACATCCCCATGCACACAAGACTTAAGCTCTTGGTCCTTTTGTACTCTCAGTCTGCTTCCCAGTGATAACCCTGGTTATATCACCTCATTTCCATGTGTAAAATAAACCTTGCCTTTATTAATTAGGGGTGGCCTTCTGAATTTTTTTTTATGGTGGGTCTAAATAAATATCATAATTTCACATGTAGTATCCCAAAGCAGAGTGTTATCAAAAAAGTTATTAGCTGGAAAAATGGTCTTTCTTAAAATTTTCACTAGTAGCATAAATACATTTCCTAAAATGAATCTCTTGTTTTTTTTTAATCCTACCAACAGACATCCTTGGATTCTGCTATGTAATTCTCAACTATAAGAAACTCTGAAAAGTAATATCAAAACACAAAAGGGAGAAAAAATAAAATGTAAATTCCCACACCTCCAAACTTACACACACACACACACACACACACACACACACACACACACACACACACACACACACACACACACACACACACACACACACACACACACACACTCACACATATACACACACACACACACACACACACAGATATAGATAGGTATATATACACACAGATACACACACACTGTATACACTCAGACTCATTTGAAGGGAGAATTTTCCCAAAAAAAGGGAAGCCCTTTCAGTGCACTCTCTTAGAAGTTGCATCAGCAGTGATTTCCTATGGAAACAGCAGTCGATATTGTGTTTCTCAAGATCTTGTATGTAAGTTGTGCTTTGGGCAACTAATGCTCAGGGAGTTTCATCTTGGCCACCTGGAGACATACGTTCTATTTGCACAGACCCATTGGCATAGAGGAAAAGTGTTTATTTATCCCAGTAGTGTACCAGGATCAATTAGATGTCTAGAAAACCAGTGAACAAGCTGGGTAGGTAGTCTCAAGTAGGGAGTAGACAGCTTGTCTACATTTGGAAAGGACGAAGATCTGCAGTGTAGCTCTTTCACTCTCTGATGAAACAGCATTGTGGAGCCCTGTTCAAAAGCGTGGCTATCAGGCAATCATGCAGTGCAAGTTTGAGATCTATGCACAGTAATATGTGTGTCATTGCATGCTGTCCACAGACAAACAATATAGGACATAAAAGGTAAATCACTGGCAGCTGCAGCATGATGGGAATCAACCTGTCCTTATTCCCATTCCTAATTTTTGGTTAGAAAAACATTAACAGCTTAAATGTTTTCTTCAGTGAAAAGTAAGAAAACACCTGGTGAAGAATCAGGGGATTGCCCTCACTAAGTGTGAGCCCTGAAGATGGGCAGATCATGGCATAAAAGGCAAGGAAACACAGGTCAGTGATGAGCTAATAAAAAAAAAAATTATGGGTAAAGTTTATTTGGAGAGGCGGCACCCCTAGAATTGCTTTTTTTGTTTGTTTGTTTTTCTAATAACAATGAAAATAAGATGGTGAAATATCCTGTTAGCACAATTCACTGTAAATCTTTAAATCTGAAATGTTTGCCAGTAGTACTCATACATAGAATTTGTTTTAGAAAACTGTATAATAAGGGCAAACACCTTTCACACTTGTTTATTTGACAACTGTCTAATTCAACAAATGGTTTATTTGACAAATATCTTCTTCTTCTTCTTTCGGCTGCTCCCATCAGGGGTCGCCACAGCAGATCAACTGTTTCCATTTCTTCCTGTCCTCTGCATCTTGCTGTGTCACACCAACCGTCTGCATGTCCTCTCTCACCACATCCATAAACCTTATCTTAGGCCTTCCTCTTTTCCTGTTACCTGGCAGCTACATCCTTAGCATCTTTTTTCCAATATACTCTGCATCCCTCCTCAGCACATGTCCAAACCAATGTAATCTTGCCTCTCTGGCTTTGTCTCCAAACCGTCCAACCTGGGCTGACCCTCTAATATACTTATTCCTAATCCTGTCCATCCTCGTCACACCCAGTGCAAATCTTAACATCTTCAACTCTGTCAAGCTCTGACTCCTGCCTTTTTGTCAATGCCACTGTCTCCAACTCGTATAACATAGCTGGTCTTACTACCCTCTTGTAGACCTTCCCTTTTACGCTTACTGGTACTCGTCTGTCACAAATCACTCCTGACACTCTTCTCCACCCACTCCATCCTGCCTGTACTCTCTTCTTCACCTCTCTTCCACACTCACCATTATTCTGAACTGTTGATCCCAAGTAGTTAAACTCATTCACCTTCGCCACATCTACTCCCTGCATCTTCACCATTCCTCTGTCCTCCCTCTCATTCACACACATATATTCTGTCTTAGTCCTGCTGACCTTCATTCCTCTTCTCTCTAGAGCATATCTCCACCTCTCCAGGGTCTTCTCCACCTGTTCCCTACTCTCACTACAGATCACAATGTCATCTGCAAACATCATAGTCCACAGGGACCTCACCGCTGTCACACTACCCTCGTACATATCCTGTACCACTCTTACATACTTCTCTGACACTCCCGACTTCCGCATACAATACCACAACTCCTCTCTAGGCACCCTGTCATATGCTTTCTCTAAATCCACAAAGACACAATGCAACTCCTTCTGACCTTCTCTGTACTTCTCCATCAACGCTCTCAGAGCAAACATCGCATCTGTAGTGCTCTTTCCTGGCATGAAACCATACTGCTGATCACTAATCATCACCTTCCTTCTTAACCTAGCTTCCACTACTCTTTCCCATAACTTCATGCTGTGACTGATCAGTTTAATCCTCTGTAGTTACTACAGCTCTGCACATCACCCTTATTCTTAAAAATCGGTACCAAAACACTTTATCTCCATTCCTCAGGCAGCCTCTCACTTTCCAAGATTTCATTAAACAATCTAGTTTAAAACTCCACTGCCATTTCACCTAAACACCTCCAAATATCCAATTCCAGAAATTCAGTTCAGCATTTAACATAATTAAAAAAAATCACAACACATTTTAACTCTTATTTCATTAATATCATAAGCACATTAGTAGAGAATATCCGTATATAATCAGTGGACTTAAAAATAAGAATGTGACTACTCAAGAGTTTTTTTTTATTATTTATTCATAACCAGTGCATAACATAGGATGCAGTTGTTCAGTAAATAGTACTGCAGTTCATAACATGTTAAACAACAGAAATAAAAAAAACTACTCAGAAACTCCATTTATTTTCTTTACTCAAAATATACTGGCATTCAATCAATGGAAGACTCATGCCATAATTTGCTGTAGGCTATGACAGTCTGAATAGCACAAACGCTGCTCAAATTGATACAAAATGTATCAAAATACACCAGTCGTGCGTTGTTGACAAACCCAACAGATCAGGTATAAACCATTATGTCACCCATTGGATAGCCCACTGGCTCACAGGCAGGACCCAAAAAGTTAGAATTGAGGAGTTCACCTCTACAAAGAAGCCAATCACAAGGGGAGTCCCCAGGGATAGGTCCTGAGACTGCTGCTTTTTGGCATCTACTTCTCTAAAGTCAAGGCCAATGTCAAGGTACTCTGGCTGACCACATTTACAGATGATTGCAAACTAAGAGCAGTCATGGAATCCCCAGCTGATGCTAATGCTCTCCAGGAAAGGCTGACACAGACACATAACTTGTATCAGAGCCGATGAATAAAACTCCTTTAGTATGTACCTAAACAGACACATCCAACAATAGGAAAATCTGCAGAGGTTCTTCACTAAAAGAATACGTGGTATAAGTAACATGTCCTAGGCAGACTGCCTCAAAACCCTAATCCCTGTATTCTGTCTCCTATAGGCAGTTAAGAGGGCATCTATGCTTGATATACAAAGCATTGTCAAACCCCACCCAGATGGATCTCCTGCATATCTACAAAATAAATAGCACCAGAAGTTCTTGCTCTAAAGATGTAAAACTTGCATGTGATATAAATAGGACTTGCTGGAGAAACGAGTCTGTACCCAGAGACTACCCCTTCTCTTTAACAGGCTCCCCATCCATTTGAAGCAGAGTTCCTACCTAACCCAATTCAAGTAAAACTTGGACAGTTGGACAGGGAACAGGAATTTAATCTCTGGATTGGCACTTATGCCTCTAATTGACACAGGCAGCCTCTAAATGGCTCATTTTCTAGGCCCCTGCTTGTAAATGTTTCATCCCCCAAGTGCCTGTTTACAGTTATTATGGGTACCAGAACTTATCAGAGATTTGGGATGCATGGCTAGGCTTAAAAAGGTCCTAGTGGTTGTTAGCCATGTACACACCTATGAACCTATGGACCAAAATGATATAAGGAAACCAATGATTGAGACACTGAACTTGTTTTAAAGACAAGGAGATCCTACACACAAACTTTAAAATCATCAGGAAATAGCACAATGCAGATTTCCACCTTCTGTCTTTCATATTTAATATCTGCTTTCTTGAAATAACAGATCAGACATACCTATTTTGCTGAGACCAATTAAACAGACTGGTACGTAGAAACAGATGCAGCAGAAGTGTCAGGCTCTAAACTCATGGCTGACTCAAAGTAATCACATTTTTATTTGATTGCATCCCACACAAGGGTAAATAAAGCAAAATATCTTGTCTGTGGAGCATGTATTCCCTCTACAATCTTTCTTAAGTTTGCATTTCTTTATCTTAGTTTGCATTTTTTCTAAAAACTGCCTGATGTTGCATTTGTGTGTGTGTTATCCATGTATCTATTCATACTTACAATAGATTTCAAATGCTGGGTCTGCTTGATTTATTTTATGTTCTTGGTATTTTGTAAATAGGCATCACCTGAAATAATCAAGTGAACTCAAATTTGAAATGACTCTTTGAAGCTTCCTTGTGTTGTTGACTGAGTTCGGAACAACTATACACGTAGCATATTCAAGTTTTTGTATTAGACATTTGATTTGTAATGCCTGTTCTAGGTTCACTGTTAAAGAAGATTGGCATTTTATGGCATGAGTTTAAGATTCTGAAAATCTTATTCCCAACTCTTCACATTGTACTGTTAAGAAAGGGTGTGATTAACCAAGACTCCTAGATACTTCTACAGACAGCTATAGTTGAGCTACTGGCACAGGATGAAAATGTCTAGAGTGGAGCTGTCCTTGAGTATTTGTCACATACTTAGCAGTATTGTAGCACTATTTCATGAAATGGGCACAGGCTTCTTAATGCTGTAACCCAGAACTCATTTATATTGTTATTTTTGGAGTAAGTGGAGCTTGCACTGTCTTTGTTTCATTTCCATAGTATTTATTAGCATTCCCTAACACAGCAAATCATGGGCATTAGGAATTATTCACATCTATTTAATTGGTGATTGATGACAATCTCCTCAACATTGACAAAGGTATCTTGCCAGTAGCAATATTCACTGACCTCACAAAAGTGTTTGACCTTATCAACTACAAACTCCTCCTTCTCTCTCTCGCTTTCTCTTCAGAACATTGACATTAGTAACACATCTGTCACCTAGTTCCAAGACTTTGTGTTGATAGATTATTGTCAGCTAAAATGGTTTCTTCCTTCCCTCAGTCCATGCCTCTTTCAATGGGAGTACCAGCAAGATTCTATCCTAGTTTTTTTCTCTTCTCTTCTCTTCTATTCTCTTCTCTTCTCTTCTCTTTTCTCTTCATTAACAAAATACCTCATGACTTTCCTACCTTACAACTCCTCCACCACTCTGATGACATGATACTGTTTAGGTACAGCAGAAACCATTCTCAACACAACTAAAAAAAGTCCTTAACTCCTTCATTTCCTGGATCATTAATTACAATCTACCACTTAATGCTACAAAAACAAAAAGCATACAATTTGGCACCACACAAAAACTTAAAAAAAAAATCACCAAAGTCACTCAATATCACCAACATTTGTGGCACACTAATAGAAACAACCAACTCCTTCAAATACCTTTTTTTTGTGGCTAGATGAGTCACTAATGCTCAATATTCATATAGCAAAATCAAGGGCAAAATTAGCTGACTTTTCTGCTGGGCCAGGAAAATCTTACTGTACTTATTCAAACCAGCCTGGGCAGCAATAGACAAAGGAATCTCAAAAATCAGGCAGTGCACCAAAATCTATTTTTCCATCATTGCTGCTAAAATGTAGGAATCCGTCCCCAAACACCTAAAGGAACTACATTCCCACTTCTCCACCTTCAGATCTGAACTTAAAAAAATCCTCTATACCAAATCAGACTGTCCTTACCACTCAGCAGGCATCACATAAGGGCCCCTCAACCTCCAGCATTACTTTCTTCAAATACTAAAACTTCCTAACTCCCCCAACATCCCTTGCCCTGACTCTCGTTACCCCCACTGCATTTCCACAATGATGTAAACCTGAAATATAATCATGTGAATTGTAAAATTTGCATTTCTCTCTTAACTGTTGCTGCATCTATCCATTGCTGCTGTACAGTTTTTGTTATATATTGTTACTTCTTGATTTGTTCTTGATGTGCACAGCTTGCTGGCACTCTGTTTTCCTTTTTTTTTCCTTCTTTTTCATCTTCTTCTTTTTTCTGAATTATTTTACACAAACAGTACCTGAAAATAGTCAGTTGTGATCAGTGTACCACCCTGTAATCAAATTGTATAACAGAAGGAAGAAAATCATGGCAAAAATCTGGAGGTGCAGCACCCAGCAGGATAAAAGGACTCTCATCAAACTAAGCAAACAACTCAGGGGCAAATAAAGTCTACCAAAGCCTAATTTAAGGTAAATTTAGCCTTCCAGACATAGGACAATCACAAGGCACTCTATCTATGTCTGGAACCTGAAACGCAATACGCAATTGTGTGCAGAGCTCATTGAATATGGAGCCACCTATACTGAACCAAAAGATATAGCAAACCAGCTGACAAATTCAGTTCCAACTTTACCCCTCCCTCCCCCTCAACCTTTCCTCAGGAAATATCATCAAATATAACCCCCTGCTATCATGAGAGAACAGGTCCTTAATACTCTTTCTAAGGCCAAGAATACTGCATTAACTGGCCCAGACAATGTCACTGAATGCCTTCTAAATAGCATGAAACATGACCTATGAATCCCTCTGGAATTGATGTTTAACTGCAACCTCCAAATATTCTTTGTGCTTCAGGAATAGAGATGAGAAACAGTCATTCCTCTGCACAAGATGGCCTGCACCTGTCACCACTGGGATTCCGGACACTGGCTAAGGCTCTTGCCGCCCCTATAGTGCCTTTTTTAGGCAAGGTTCAAATGACAAATTCACCACTGTAACAGGAACAGGCAAGCAAAAACTGAGGATAATGCTACTTAATGCTAGAAGTCTAAATCTCAAAATGCACTCACTCAAGGCACTCCTTAAAATGGAGAACATCGATATCTGTGCAGTGACTGAGACCTGGTTCAAGGCTCTAGACAGCACCCCTGCATTACAAGGCTATAACTCATACTACACTTTTCGGCCATCTAACCTGGACCAGAACACCAAAGCCGGAGGTGTGTCCATATTCATTAAGGCTATCCACAACTCCGGGCTAGTTGCGCAGCATAATGCATCCGAGGTTATCCAAATGCAACTAACTCTGGGAAAAGCTGCAATCCAAATTGTAGCTTGCTACAGATCCCCCACCATGCCCTAGGATTCCCCCTCCTCTTTTCTTGATATACTGGAAAATATTAGGGTTCAACGAAACAACCTAATAATGGGCGATTTCAACTACCCCACCATTAACTGGAAAAACTACTCAAGTACCAATGCCTTCGCTCAACGCTTTCTGGAATTCATAAATTCCAATGCCCTGGATCAACCTATCAACACCCCCACCAGGGGCAGCAATATCCTAGACCTAGTCATTACCAACATGAATGACCGGCGTTCCACACCTGAAATCAATTCCTCATTAGTCAAATCCGACCATAAGCTAATCACCCTAGATATCCGCATCCCGCCCCCACCCACCATTAAGGAAACCACATTAAAAAATTTCTCCAAAGACAACTTCATTCTTCTTAAGACAGAAGTGGCGAACTTCATGACACCCATGCAGATGGACAGTGCAGTTACAACTGTTGAATCCTATACAAATGCACTCTATAAGCACTCACTGTGCTATCCCAAACAGAACCAAGACACTATCCTCCTAAAAAAGGAAACCAATCTGGTGGTCCCCTGCTATAAACAAACTCTACAAAAGAAGGAAGAAACTGTTGCAAAAGACAGTAAAATCCCATGAGTGGAGGAGCTCCCTGGTCAGCCTCAGTAAGAAGCTGAGATCCCTTATAAGATCCTCCAAAGCTAGCTATGAAAACAAAATTGCCACTGATTCTAAGGGCAACCACAAAGCATTCTATAGCTATGTCAAGAATCTCAATGGCAACACCCAGATCTGCTCTGAGTTACAGCACAACGGCATGAAAATTTCAGAACCAACTGATATTTCCAACATCCTGGCAGATAGGTTCAGTGCTAACTTTACCCCCCTCTCACCCCCTAAAGGGCCCATATCTATACAGGAAGAATGCACAGTCCCTGTAATCACATCTATGCAGGTAAATGCTGCACTCTCTAAAACCAAAAACACAGCATCCATGGGACAGGACAACATCTAAGGCTGCGTTTTACACAAACTTCAGAACGAACTGGCTCCCCACCTAAGCACCATGTTCAATCATAGTCTCCTGTCAGGCTTTGTGCCCACTGAATGGCGCACAGCAACATTTATCCCACTCCACAAAGGGGGAGCCACCACTGATCCTGGGAACTATCACTCTTTTAGCTTAATGAGCCTGGTCTTCAAGGTCATGGAACGTATCATCATGGAAATCATAAACAAAGACATTGGTAACCTCCAAACTCTAGACCCCACCCAGTCTGGGTTTGTGAAAGGCAGATCATGCCTTCTGAACCTGATTGACTTCTTTGAGGCAGTCACCAAAGCCGTAGACAAGGGTAATGTGGTTCACACAGCCTATCTTGACCTCGCCAAGGCTTTCGACACCATCCCCCATTCTGGAATTATAGCTAAACTCACTAAACTAGGTATAAATCCCTATGTCACAAGATGGGTTGCCAACTGGCTCACTGACAGAAACCACAGTGTAAAAGTTGCAGACTCCAAATCTAACTTCAAACCAGTGACAAGTGGAGTACTACAGGGTTCAGTCCTGGGACCTCTCCTGTTTTGTATCTACTTCTCTGAAGTACAGGCTAACACAGAAGGCCTATGGCTAATGAAGTGCACAGATGACTGCAAACTAGGAGCCATAGTCGAGTCCACAAATGATGTAGACATCCTACAGAAGGGCCTCACCAAGACAGATGCCTGGTGTCAGAGGCATGGCCTCAAGCTCAAAGCCAAAAAGTGCATTGTCATCCCCTTTGGTAAAAACTCTGTACCCATGAACTGCTACATAAACGGCAGTCTAATTAATGCCAGATGTGTGATAAGAGACCTTGGGACCCAGGTGGACAGTAGTCTCTCCTTTGATAATCACATCACCACAGTAGTCAGGAAATCCTTCTATGTGGCACACCTCATCACAAAACATTTCTCATCCAAGAAAAAAAGAGGTCATTGTTCCCCTCTATTGGCACTCATTAGACCCATTATAGAGTACAACACCCCTTTTGGAATGTACCTCACAAGACATCTGCAGCAGCTGGAAAGGCCACAGAAGTACCTCACAAAAAAGATTACTGGCCTCATACAGATGCCCTACACTGACCATCTCAAAAAACTCCAGCTTTACTCTGTAGAATATCGCCTACTCCGAGGAGATCTCTGCCTAACATATAAAGCTATGTTAAACCCAGAGCTGTTGGACATGCTACACCTAAAGAAATCCCAATCCCTCCAAGCTACATGCTCTAGGGACCTAAACCTTGTCACCACAATAAAAAGGACATGCTGGAGGGATAGATTCCCGTCCCAGAGACTTCCTATACTCTGGAACAAGCTACCCATCTATGTCAAGCAAAGTTCCTCATTAGCACTCTTCAAGAAAAATCTTGATGAGTGGATGGGAAATAGGAAATTCACCCCGGGGATCATGTCTGTGGCTCTGCTCGACAGGGGCACAGGAAATTAACTTTTTTGGGTGGCGTAAGCCAGGGAACCTTGTTGGCTAGGCTTACTTAGGCCCTTGGGTCGATAGTCTAGTACCTACCTATGAACCTATGAACCTATGAACAAAGGTGGGCCATTTACAGACCCTGGAAACTATAGACCCCCAAGTCTCACTAGTCTCATATGCAAGCCATGAAAATAATTATCATGGAAATGATCAATAATGATATAGTAAATCTCAAGACACTGAACCCAACTTAATTTGGCTTCATCAAGGGCAGGTCATGCCTATTCAACCTGGTGGAAGGTCACTAATGCACTGGATGTGGGCAAAATATTTCACACTGCCTATCTTGATCTGACCAAGGCCTTTGAAACAATACCCCACTTGGGCATTGTTGACAGACACAATAGGTTAGGTATAAACCCCTATGTCACCCCGGTGGATAGCTAACTGGCTCACAGACAGGATCCAGGATGTTAGAATTTGGGAGTCCATCTCTATAAAGAGGCCAGTCAGAAGACTGTTCTTTTTTGGCATTTACTTCTCTGAAGTCAAAACCAATGTCAATGATCTCTGACTGACTAAATTTGGAGATGATTGAAAATTAGGAGCTGTCATTGAATCCCACAAAAACACAAATGTTCTCCAGGAAGGGCTGACATAGGCAAACAACTGGTGTCAGAGCCATGGACTAAAACTAAATGCCAAGAAATGCATAATAGTATCCTTTGGGTGGTTATCCATTCCTGGTAACTATCATATTGATAACACACTCCTTAGAGTTGACCTAATAGTCAGGGAGTTAGGGACACACATAGACAGCAATCTAAATTTTGACCATCACATATCTACAGAAGTGAGGAAATCATTCTATGTTCCATTGTATTTGGCATTCATCAGACCTATTATTGAGTACAATGCCCCCTTTGATATGTACTTAACCAGGCATATCCAACAACTGGAATGTCCACAGAGGTTTTGCACTAATAGAATACAGGGAGTAAGTAACATGTCCTTTGTAGACTGTCTCAAGGTCCTATTCCTGTATTCTGTCTCCTACAGGCTATTAAGGGGAGATCTATGCCTGGCAAGAAGGGCAGTGTCAGACCTTACTCGGACCTCCTGCATATCCACAAAACAAACAGCACCAGAATTACCCATTCTAAATACTTAAACCTTGCCTGTGATATAAATAGGACCTGCTGGAGAGACGGGTATGTATCCCAGAGACTACCCCACCTCTGAAACAGACTCCCCGTCCATGTGAAGCAGAGTTCCTCCCTTACCCAATCCAAGTGTAAATTGGCCAATTGGATGGGGAACAGGAAATTCATCCCTGGTTTGGCAACTATATCTCTAATGGACACAGGCAGCCTGCAAATGGTTCATCTCCTAGGCCCCTGCTTGTAAATGTTTAACCTGCCAAGCCCCTGCTTAAACTTAATAAGAGTACCAGAACTTCTCAGAGATTTAGGATGCATGGCTAGGCTTATAGTGTTAGACATTGCCCCATCCCCAACAGGAAAAGAGCCAAACTGCTCCCTGAGCTGTACTCATTCAAGGAACCTGTACTCATTCAAGGAAATAAGAAACATTCCATCCTTCTTGTCTAAATATTTGTCTAGCGACCGTGCCCTGCTGAACATCTAAGAACAAAAAATAAAGATAAATCACAATCTGTTTGTTTCATCCCCAGCAGGAAAACAGCCAAACTACTCCCTGAGCTGTACTCGTTCAAAAAACTAAGAAATATTCCATTCTACTTGCTTAAACATTCGCCTAGCGACCGTGCCCTGTTGAACATCTTAGAACAAAAAATAAAGATAAATCAAAATCTGTTTGTCTCATCCCCAACAGGAAAAGAGCCAAACTACTCCATGAGCTGTACTCATTCAAGGAGCTAAGAAAGTATGTTAACTGATGTTTACCTCCTATAATTAATGTGATGCTGCTTAATTCTTGCTAGCTGGTTAGAGCATGCTTCCTGCCAAGGCAGCCAGCAGCCATACCCTTCTTACTCTGCATCCCTCCATACCTGTCCTTATTCTAGCCTCTTAATTCAACAACCTAGATTTCTCCTTCTGCCATTTTGTATCTCCCATCGTGGTGCCACTGTTTGTAATTACAGGTTTTGACCACTAGAAGGCCGCCTTTACCCACTATTAACTTTCTTTCTGTCTCTCTTTTTCTCTTAGTACAATTAAAAGTTATTTCTTCATCCATTTCTTTCTTTTAGCTCCAACCACTCTGAACCACTCAAATCCTTTCCCGTACACCACTACTATAAACGTCCTTTTACCCCACCCCCCTTGCCTACCTTCCTCTGAACTTACCTTCCACTTTACTGATTGTTTTTCTCACTGTCCTGATTCTTCCTTCGCTTGGCTCAAATGCAAAAATGAAGCATTTCCACAGTAATCCCTTCAGTAGTATGCCCAAGTACTTGCAAACACCAAAATCAAACATTTCTCCAAGTTATCCCTTCAGAAGCATGTCCAAGTATGCACAAAACGCAAAATGAAATATTTCCCCTAGCGATCCCTTCAGTAGTGCCACCAAGTATGCACAACTACCAAAATGAAACATTTCCCCAAAAGATCCCTTCAGTAGTTTGTCCAAGTATGCAAATGCACCAAAATGAAACATTTCTCCAAGCAATCCCTTCAGTAGTTCAACAAGTATGCAGAAGTCCCAAAAGAAATATTTCCCTAAATGACCCCTTCAGTAGTTAGCCCATGTATGCACAAGCACTTCACTGAATCCAAAATGAAACATTTTCCCCAAGAACCCCTTCAATAGTATTCCATGTAAGCAGAAGCACTAAAATACAATAAAAAAACAATTCTTTTAAGTAAAGTCAGTAATTGTACCTCCTTTTAAAATGTATTGTAATACATATTCCTTTTTTCCCTTCCTCTCACCACTTTGTATTGTCTTGGCAAATTGCTGCTTACTGGTGTAAGTTTGGGGCCATTTCCATGTTTAGTATGAAAATTAGGTAATTTTTGATTCATCTCTATGAATCCTACTGATATGCAAATTTGTATTAGCTATTGCTTAAGCCTTAAGCATGTTAAGCTTTTGCAATAGGGAGGCGTGCTTAACACATTTTCAAAATCATACTGAAAGATATGATTTGCATAACCACTTAGCACCACTATTTGCAGATTACCACTATGAAAATGTGAAGCCCCAGACTATGTATACCAACCACAATATTGTTTAAGTATATACTAGAGGGTACAGTCACAACACTGAATCTTTATTTCACTGAAACCCATTTGGCTGAACCCATTTCATTAAAAATTCATTTAATTGAAAACTTACTCATTTTTATCATATAAGTTATTAGAGAAGTGAATCTAACTATGTATGTGTGAATTGCAATGGTCAGCATCATGTTGTACCCCCCCCCCCCCTTTTGAGGCTTTTTATGAAATTATTTTTGGTGAAATAATTTTTCAGTGGTATGTTATAGATCCATAAAAACAATATATAGAGAGTGAGAGAGAGACACACACTACATACAGTGTATAATATATAGCATTATAGTACATTTATAGTATAGTTTAAGTATAGACGTGTAGACTATGAACAGTGCATAATATATGCTACTACAGTACATTTATTGTATAGATGAAATATAGGCTAAGTTCAGTGTATAATACGTACAAACTGCAGTACACTTATAGTATTGTTTAAGTATAGACTAAGTACCTACCCATTCTTATATAAGACTAATTTTTCATTGCTGGCATACCAGTTTAAAAATATTATTATCTGTTAGTTTCACATTTTCAGCTATATGTTAGCCTAAACATCCCTTCTTCCTTACTTCATGTGACTTATTCATCACAGTGGTGCCAGAGATGGGGTACTATTTCCAATAAAGAATATTTTATCAGTAAAATCATCTTTTAGGCAGTTAGAGGTGAGTGCTAGCTATCCACAAGGTTAAGGTCACAGCTTTCCATGGTCAGTATGCTGCTTTACTGCTATACTACGTACATGATCCCACACATACCTGTGCTGCCCATGGAACACTACATGTCTTATCCATGAGGTTAGGGTCACAGATGTCCAGGGTTAGTATGCTGCTTTACTGCTATACTACGTACATGGTCCCACACATACCTCTGCTGCCCATTTTACACTACATGTCTTAGTCCCTCCACCTTACCTGGAAGATTACATCTGAACTTCTGCTGTAAAACATTCCTTACAAAATGAGCTTTCTGCCCAGGACCCCCCCCCCTCCCCCAAGGCAGGTGAGATACCACCAGCAGTTCATTTCCACCTCTTCTAGATAGTTCCTCCAGAGCTAGAATCATGATTATACCTAAGTCTCTAGTCTCAAAGTCCGGTCCTCCTGTACCATGAAGCTAGCTATTAGTGCCTTAATTTCCTCTTAACATATTTCATTTTTCATCATCATACATAAGAATTGTTTCTCTTTTATTAGTCTCAGTGTTTTATAAATCCATTCTTTTATTTTCACTTTATTTTATACTCTATAATACTCCCGTCTGTCCATAAACCTGTCAGATCTGCTGGGCATTATCTGTACTTCTACCATATTGCTAATGCCTGGAACTCCTTTATCTCTGTCCATGAGGTCAGTACATTGCCCCCCATCCTTCAAAACCAATTTGAAAGACTTCCTAGCCAAAAGCTGGCTCTGTTCTTGTTCAACACCAGGATAAACTATATCCCTAAATGTGGACAAACACCTATTCATGCCTTACTTCTACCTATTCTCCCTTCTTTACTCACTCTTACTTTTATCAATTTCTCTTAACTGCATTTCTCTCTAAATATACCATAAGCCTGCTTTTGTATCATTTCATATTGCAATTCCTGTTTCTATTATACTAACTTACCTTTAATGTCTCTACAAACTGACTAAACTTTTTCTATTAAATCATTGTCATATAACTTCTATTCTTAACAAATGTTTTCATATTTTGTCTAATTTGGTATAATTATTTTAACTGCATTTGTTTTTTATATTGTTTTTAAAGACCACAGAATTATTATTCTTAAAATGTTTTGTAATAATTTGAAGTTTTTCTCCCCAGGCATCCTCTGAAAATGGGGTACTACCCAGTCAGACTTTCCTGGTAATCCAATGTCAATAAATAAAATAAAAAAAATAAATAAATGTTTTCTTACTCTTACAGTGAGGTAGATGCAATGTACAGCTCTGATTTTCAAATGAAGGAAATAAAGGTGACTGAATGGTCTGTGTATTCTTTGTACTAAAATGGATAATTCTGTGCCTTATGAATGGAGTAAATGGCTGTTTGCAGCCTACAAGTATTGTGCATTTGGATAATGCAAGAGAATATTATATATACTCCACAGGTGACCATAATGTTAAAGCTCATCAAAGAAGGAGATTTGCAAAGACCCCGCTTCTCAGTGATGTCCTCTGTACATCAAGGCACTAGTGGTTAGTGCCTTACAATGTCTAGTTGCAGTGCTAAGTATCTTGGCCTGCAGGTTAAGAAGCTAACAGATACAACAGTGCAAATGAAAAATTAGCTGTTAGAGAGAATGGGTCCATGTTCCACCGACAGGGTTAGTGAGCTGGCTGAGGTACTAGGAATTGTCATTCTACTGGCAATTCAATATAACAGCTTTTCACCAACCCCCATCAATTACACAAAACAGCAATTCTAATATTACCAGGCCTTATGATAGTTAAAATGTGTGCTGAAGTGAACTACCATGGTAGTATTATAATTAGCTCTGTAAACAATTTCTTTATGAATCTGTTGTGTATGTTAATATATGTCTTCTGCAAACAGATGATTAAAGCTAGTCTTGTTTGCTAACAGACATTTCTCCAAGAGATGTGTGGATGACGGGATATGGATGAGTTTAGGATTATATTTACATGCACTGTTGATAAAAGATCTGATGTAGGGAAAGTGTGGCTAATGATACAGACCGTATCACTGAACATACATGAGTATACTGGGCTGAGGTGGTTATTCAGTAAATGCTTGTGCTTGGGATGGGCTTAACTGGAAGGGCACATATTACATATTGTATTGTGTACATTAGCTTGGAATGCAGAGGGAAGACAAAAATAGTGTATATATGTGGTAAAGATGGGTATGCACAGAGAGGAGCAGCTGTTATATGTTACACTATGCTAAGAAAAGTGTGCTGTGCAAAGATATGTACACATTAATGCATCACGTATTGTGACTGGCAATATTACATAAAACGGGTCACATACACTGTTTAGTTTTACTTTCTCCTTAAACACTGCTTACTTGTACTTTGTGCTTAATAATAATCTCACTGCATGTCCCTGTTATTTGAACTAGTTAGAATTAGAATGTATCTGTAGAACACTACCCAATGGAAGCTGATGCAAATCCATGAGGTTATCTTAGAATCTGGAAATAATAAAGCGAGACAAACTAGTAACTGCAAGGATATCAGCCTGAGCACAAACGAACTCAGAAACGGAAAACCACAAACTAGTAAATCCAAAGAGCAGAATGAAGAGGCACACACGGAGTAGTAGTGAAGCGCTTTTCGTTTATGACTCAAACACAAACTTCTTCAGACATTTTAAAACACAATTAAGTACATTTAAATACACAAATCCACCCAATCAAAATTTCTTTCAATTACAACTCCTAATTTAAAGAAACAGTGTAAAAACACTATTTAAAGCAATAAAATAATACAGTGAAAACTAATATAAAATACTAAAATGATGATGAAATAGTCAACATCTCCCTTTGCACTAAATGTATCATGGTACAAACTTAATATAAAGTTTAAAGCCTGCTTCTAACTTGTTTACATAAACACTAGTATAAAAAATGTATATATGATGTAAAAAAGTGTGAAAAATATATATATGTATAGTTTCACCAAAGATTTTAGCGTTTTAGGCTTCTCAATTTTAAAATGCTGCTAATAACACAACCTTCATTTAAGCCTGGCAAACTATAAGCATTAAGTCTAATTTGCCAGCCTAACTCCAACTCTTCAAGTTTCAGGGCTACGGGGCCACCCCTAACATCCTTTTGGACCTGGTCGATGACTAAAAACTTGAATCTATGATTAGGGAACTGAGCTACATGTTTAGCTAATGCATTTACCATATTACCTTTCCTAATTGCGTAAAGGTGTTCATACGGAGTTTCCTCTCAGTTTTGCCTACATAAAATGCAGGACAAAGTTGGCATACTGCAAGGTAGACGACAAAACTGGAGTTACAATTGTTCCTCTGTCTCAGTATGAAATGTAAATTGTTCACACTGAACCTATTGGATTCTAACATAAATGAACAGTAGTTACAAGATTGGCACTTGTACATGCCAGGAGTTTTTACTACTATGTTCTTGGTTTCACAGTAGTCTTTAAGGTTCCTCCCCCTCCTGTATATTACTGTAGGAGCGTTTCCTACCTTACTTAAAGTGTGTTGGTCACTTCTAAAGAGTACCCAGTTTTTTAACAAAATCTTAAAACACCTGGCACTATCTAAGTTGTAAGTAGTAATGAAAGACGTAGGCAGTTCAGTAACTACTGATTCTTGAGTGCCCATAAGTGTTGAATTAAGTGGTGAGTCAGGTGGTTGACTTGTAGTGACAAGTGTGACCTCATTTCCTTTCAATAAAGGGATGTAAAATAGTGACTGACGTTTCAATGACACTTCGTCGATGATTTCATTAACCAAAAATTCAGGGTACCCTCGTGCTAGAAACATACTTTTCATATACTCGCATTCATTTATGAAATCACTGTCAGCTGTGATTATCTGAGCCGCACGGACCAACTGGCCTTTGATAATGGCTCGTTTTTGATGACGTGGATGACAGCTAGAATAATGAAGCATGGAATTACAATAGGTACTTTTCCTATGAATTTTAGATGTGTACATACCAGCAGTGTCGTCCTTAGATAATAAAATATCCAGGTACGCTATAGAATTACAGTCAAATATATGGGTAAATTTTAGAAAATGAGTAGATGAATTCAAATAGTCAACCAAGATGTTACCAGTTACTGCATCACCATTGAATAAAATGAAAATGTCGTCAAGGAAACGTGTGTAAAATACTATGTTCTCATTGAAAACACAATTTTGCATAACGTAAAGTTGTTCCCAATAGGCCATAACCATGTTCGCCACACTGGCCCCACATGGGGACCCCATGGCTATACCTATTTTATATTAGTTTTCACTGTATTATTTTATTGCTTTAAATAGTGTTTTTACACTGTTTCTTTAAATTAGGAGTTGTAATTGAAAGAAATTTTGATTGGGCGGATTTGTGTATTTAAATGTACTTAATTGTGTTTTAAAATGTCTGAAGAAGTTTGTGTTTGAGTCATAAACGAAAAGCGCTTCACTACTACTCCGTGTGTGCCTCTTCATTCTGCTCTTTGGATTTACTAGTTTGAGCCTGAGCACAAACACCAATCCAATAAAACGTACTGGAACAGGATACTGGATGGAAATAATTTTAATGAAGAACACACGTATTAAGTGCTTTTCTCTAAACAAAAGCGAGACTTCATCAGAATACAAAATTACACTGATCCTGTTTAAATATCTTACCAAACAACACAATTGATTAGCAATAGAAAACACCTACCCACTTTTCACTTAATATTAATGACTTAAAAAAATCATATAGAGAAGTAAACTTAAAAAAGTTAAAATGCGTCGTCATGCATACATAGAAATTAATAAAAATGAATTCTTAAAATAAATGTACATGCAAAACTCTTTTGGGAAAAAGTTTTTTTTAACATTTCTCTGCTTTCTCCTGTAATATAGGAGATATAGAAATGACATCATTAAGACCTGGGGGAAAATTAGCAGCCAGTCTTAATTGCCACTGCATTTCTTTCATCTTTAAAACATTCTTCTAGTTTCCCCCTTTCTGGTCTATAGCAACAGAGTCCAAGATACTAAAAACAAATGTATTAAATCCCTCACACACTCAGGAATGTTTATACAGGGCACTGCTATCCCTCATACTATTTATGTCATATATATGTTCATAAATTGTACACCTCAGTGCCCGTTCTGTCTTACCCACATAGTAACTTGCACATTTGCCACAAATAGCAAGCTATAGCACCTATTTATTACCCCAGCTTTCAGGTTTGAACCTGATGCTTGTTTCCATAGCATTCCCTAATGTGCACTGTCCCTCCTTGTTGATATAGGTACACTGCCTACAGTGCCCACAAGGGTTAGTCCCATTTCCATCCTCTACCTGGATCTTTGTATTGTGTTCCAACAACTGTTTAAAATTGGCACCTGTTTTGTATATAAACACTGCTCCGTTACCCAATACCCCAAGAATTTGTGGGTTTACCTTAAATACATTCCAGGTCTTTCTGATAATATGTTTAATATCATCAGATAAGTAGTTATACGGCAAAATGCAGGCATTCTCAAATTTCTGACCAGCACCATTTGTTCCAGATCTATCAGTATTCAACCCCCAGTATTCTCTAACAGCTTGTGGGATGGATTACATAAAGGTCAAGGAATCCTGCACATTACCCAAATATCAGTGCAAAACTTGCAGATAATGTTGCAATTTGAAAATGTACTCCAAGGCACACAGAATAGCTCAGCGCACAAGTATTGTAGTATGAATAGCACACTAAACAAATTCACAGGTAATCCGTAAGTAATGAAAAATGGTTGTCCAATCACAATGTACAATAACAAAGTTATGGAAAGATGATCACAATGCAAGCATCCTCATAATTATACAGCTATATGTATATATATATATATATATATATATATATATATATATATATATATATATATATATATATATATACACATGTAAATACATATATATAAAAAACAAAAGGGTTAAGGACAAAAGGACAACTACAGAACATAACTGATTCCATTATGACAAAAGAAAAAAAAAAGCCCTCTATCCCACTGTAGGCCACATGGCATTCATAACATACATTTTGAGGAACAGACTCAGAAACGTCACAACTACAGATATTTCTATAATTCATCCACTAACACAAAATACATGCTTCAAAGCTGCAATGACATTCAGAGACAACTTTAGATATCTCTGTAACATATGTGTTAATGAAATATGATGGCTTGGACTAATTTTTTAATAAAACATTACAGGTGAAGGGCAGTCAAGACCACATTGCCATAGCTAACATTTAATAACAGTGGATCCGGGACTTATGGAGGAAACACTAGTAAAGTAAACACCCAAGGAAAGTGGGAGCTGGAAAAGAAGATGTGGGATATGGGTGAAGGAGAGGCACATACAAGATGGACGTTGAAATAGGAGAATCAGAGGAAAAATGAGATGGACATGGGCATCTTTTTGGGTGGGAATATGTCCCATTTTTTTTAAGAATAGAAGGAAAGATAAACATAGGAAAAGAGGAGAAGAAGATCACAGGAGGTTTACCTTTATAACAAACAGCACAACACAAGACAGACAACAGCTGGGGAAAAAAACAGTAAGGACAGGTAAGTTACACAAAAGGCACACTGCACAACACAGGCAATGGAAAGTTGACATGCATACCAGCCATGGTGAAATGCATGAAAACATATGCATGTATGGACTATCACATTATGACATATCACAAATTGTGTGGCAGTCATTCCTAGATAAGGAATGTTCTACAGTAATACATAAGGATCACAGTATACATTAGATAAATACATACATATGCAATTAGTCTGTCAGCAGTGCAAGTGTAAGCCAAGTAACATCACAGAAGAGTAATTGCAGGTCTAACAATGCTAGATAAATTCAGAAGAGGACAGAAGGAAACCTATGACCATGCATGTGAAAGGCAAACAACCAAGCACAGTGCCAAACAGAAACACTGCACAGAACCAACAAACGCTGCTACATACACAAATAGGTGCACACAACCCACACAAATGTGTAGTGGAATGTGTATATATGTGATACACATATGTCATGTCAAAGGCAATGCACAGGAGTAGATGTTTATGTATGTCAGTCAGTGATGTAAATGGACTGTACACATATGCACATCAATGACATGTAATGTTCAAAAATGTAACAGTACAACATAATAAATATAGCAGGTTGTGCACATGGATGTAAAAGAACTACAATGGGCAACACAAAAGTATAATGAGAACAAGGATGTATTGCAAGAATTAGCCAGCAACTTATGTGTTCATGTCCTGCATTATAAAATGGTCATAGAATTGGTACATGTTCACTGTCTCAAAGTAATACATGGCAATGGTCATTAGTTGCAACAAAGGCAAAAAATAATAGCAAAATATGAAGTTGGGAGGGTGGTGAATAACCTGGTCCTACATCAGTGTAAAGTAGGACAAGGTAAGTTTACACAACACAAATGCAAATGCATGTGTACAGCACACAGGGTGCTGTAGAAGCCAAAAATAAATAGATATAACCAAATGGAAAATATATGTCAAATGGCCAGATTTATTGCTGATGTCCACAGAACTGGACATTTATAAAATATACATACACAGTAATGTGCAATCATGTCACATCAACATGTAGAGGGAAGCAAGCTAAAACTTATAAGGGCATAGACACATAGTGTCATGCATATGTTGAATAAAGCAACACAGGTGTATGTCAACCACCCTGCTCAGTACAGAGCAGATGATGCTCCTGTGAGCATCATTATAGCACATCAGCAGTAACTCGGTAATGCTTACATGTCAATGGTACAGTTGTCTGCCAGCATGTATTTATGCGCAAACAAAAATGCATTCAGTTAATGTCTGCAACTATTTGCTGAAGATGTAAACCAATGTCAGTATGTAATGGATGTGGAAATGCTACATATAACAAACACAGGGTAATCAGTCTACTGTTAAAGAATGTGCTATCTGTAGCACTGTGTATAGATTAATGCTACATTGCTGTCTGATGCAGTCAGAAAAGGAGGACTGCACATAGACAGGATATACCTCAGTGATGCACAAGGACAATGGCTATGTGAAATGATATTTTTAGATGTTGTGAAACATATGTACATCAACAAAGGTCAGAATTATGGATGCATATCTCTCAACTGTTCAGATTTTTGCAGAATGTCCAGATTTTTGCCTCATATTTTGGTTTGTTTCTCATAAAATTGTGTTTTCTGGCAAATCAATGACAAATCTTTGAGGACTGAATTCAGAAAATAATGACACACATTTGAATTTCAAACTTCATATTTTTCAGAAAATCCTTCCTAATGCAAAATGTATTATCCTATCAACTTTCTAAATTTTTAGAGCAATATTTAAAAAGTATCCCTGTTTTGGGCCTTTGTCCCACCATTATTATTTGTGCCTTTGTCCAGATTTCTTGCTCAAAGAGGTTGAAAAGATACATGTGGATATTATACACATTATTAAATAAATTAACAACATGGGAATTGAACTGACAGTTATAAGGCCAGGATTTACCAAGTTAATTATCCCCATGAGGTAATTGCCACAGTAGCTTCTAAATTGCTATAAAAGTATCTATCTGATATACATGGGACAGGGAAATATCTGTAAAATCCATAGGGATGGTCAGGTATGCATAGGATATTGACAATTACTGTAGGGAACTACAAGCTGCTTCTACACCTTGATGAACCTCCTTTGAAGCTCATACACATCCCCCCAGTGCAGGTCAACAGAGTGGTGGAAAACTTGTACTCCGGTGTGGTAGAGCCCTGTCCTCCTTTTGTGCTCTGTTAAGATCTGTTTCATACATCTGTCATACTGAAGCCTCTTAGTCTGGCTGTCATCCCGACACCCGTGCCTCTCTGGCATACACTGTCAACACATGGGTCATCTCCCCATTGGTCTAATTGGGTGCACAAACATGTCTCAGCCTCCTTGAAGTTGCCATCATGATCCTCAAGTTAATGAAGTCTGAAAAATACAAACACAGAGAAATGTTCAGTGAGGTACTACTCAGTTTACAGTTAGCAATGATCAGTAAATGTATCAAAATCAATATTTGAAAGTGGTACTGATGTCACATTATCAGATCATTGGGAAGATAATGGGCACATGCCACACGTGGTACGTTGAAAGTGGTGCTGATGTCACATTATCAGATCATTGGGAAGATAATGGGCACATGCCACACGTGGTACGTATACGTATGCTGTTGACAGAATCAAACGCATAAATGAGCTTAAACAGGAAAATGATCATGTTTGTATCATTGTCTTTTAGATGGCCAACCATCCTAAGGATGACTTCTCCCCCCAGTTAAATGAGATTATAACTGATGCTCTCCAGCAATATTGATGGACACTCCAAGGCAATTCAGGCAATACAATTTGGAGACATGAAATCTGGAGCAACCTCACCAACATGATCAATGCATTGGAGGCCACAACCAATCCAGCTTTGCTGCACTGTCTGTTCTTCTGCTTTGGAGACTTTGCAGATCCTTAGAGTGCATAGCATATATTCCTTGTTTCAGTCATCTGTAAGCCCCAGCCCTACTCTACAAGTTGCATCTGCTATTTCAATAATCCTTCATCTATGCAGCAATGGAAACAAATAAATGAATAAACAGAAAACATGGTTTTAGATCAATATTCAAAATGGGTAAAATGTTTAGTTTGTTCTAACATCAAGTGTATGCAAGTCTTTATTTGTGTTGACAGAGAGCTGCTTCATTCATTTTTAAATCAATGTATTTATAATGTTGTATATAATTTCAAGTTATGTATGATTTTATTACAATCATATAATTAATCAAGTAAAACATTTCTAGTTTTAAAACCTTCAAGCTTAAAAAAATGTGTCACTTATGTTTGCATTCCAATTGTTTAAATTATACTAGTCAAGCAGTGAAAGTGTTTAATGGAAAATCAGCTAATATAAGCAGAATTGCCTTTCCTATTGAGATTTATTTCTGGTATCATATAGCAATAATTCACACAGTTGAAACACAAGCTATACAGTTTAGTCGCTGGCATAACTTCCTGTGAGGCACATTTGGCAGTCTCAGATTTGGACTCAGAGAACAGAAACTTGTGAATTGCATTGCAGTTTTAATGGGTTTCCTCACAATTTGTCAGGGTCCCCTTCAATAATACACAATGACACCAAATTAACTTTGATGACCATTATTAATTTCACAGATAAATTTAATACATTATTTCAAATATTAATTGTAACAGAAATAACCTTGTAACCAAAATATGAAAATCCATACAACATACCTCAGGGCAGTGTACCCGCTCACCCTGTCCGAATAAGCAGCGCCCATACCTGCATTCACTTATTCTTGTCAATCAAGCAGAATCCTGCAGCTCACTTTCATCCCCAAAACTTATTGCAACAACAGCCAACACCACAAGGGGGGAACAGAAGAGGGAAAAGCCTGCCCCTCATCTCCACCTAACAGGAATGACCTTGTACAAACTAGGAAAGCTCACAAACAAAGGCAAAAAAAAAAAAACAAGCTGAGTAACGCAAGTCACCACACCACAAATCAGGCAGTTTGAACTGTTTATTTGTAAAGCGCTTTTCATCTCAGGCAATCCCAAGACTTCTTCAGACGTGTTGCCTGAGCCGAAAAGCGCTTTACAAATAAACGGTTCAAATGGCCTGATTTGTGGTGTGGTGACTTGCATTACTTAGGAATGACCTTGTAACCAGAACATGAAAATCCACATAATCTATCTCAGGGAAGCACACCCACTCACCCTGTCTAAATAAACAGTATCCATACCACTACTCACTTATTCTTACAAATCAAGCAGCATCCTGCAGCTCACTTTCATCCCCATAACTCATTGACGCAACACCCAGCACCAAGAGGGGAACAACAGAGATACAAGCCTGCCCCTCTTCTCCGACCAGTACCCACCTCATAACCATACAAACAAATTAACTAAAAGAAAAAAGGGCAAGGGAAGTTGGGTTGCACATTCATGCCAGAATGAGATTTCCCTTCCCAGCTCCAAAAATTTACAGACACATATGTTGTACAGTGATATACAGAGAAAGTACAAAGTAATACTTACAGAGTTATGCAGATAAAACACAAAATAAATACTTACAGTGATAAAAATACAAGTAAGGAAGTTCACAATATTCAATATTTAGGTATGAGAAAGAATCATGACAGTGTCAGCATTTATATTACACGAAGAATACCTACAGGTCATCACAGATGTAACTTTACCTTTGCAAAGTCATGCCAGATTGTGATTCCCCTTCCCAGTTACAACCCTATAAAACCCAAGTCCTGCCCTACAACTACCTCACTTCCTCTAAAGTCCCCTTAACAATTAACCCATCCCTTCCAAAATTCTGGTTTAACCTTTTACTTAAACTCAACCCCCCCTTCCCTAACAAACCTCCCACCCCAGCCCATATAACTCAATCTAACCTTCCCAAAGATGTCCCTAGACAAATTGGTTTGTTCCCAAACCTCATTTACTTTCAGGACTACAGCAATCAGTTTTTACTGTATTATACAGATATTGGCAGCACTGAAAGTTCATGTTCTTTATTGGACTGCCAGGTGATGGCTTGTTTATTTCTGACTTTAAAGTTATTTTTCCATATATCTATATTTTGCCATATAAATACATACAGTGCAATTTTCTGCATAATGCTAGCATAATGCTTTATTAAATTTAGAACTGAAGAAAGTAGAAATAGTAGAAATACTATATGGAAAGCAGACTTTCCATTACCACTGGGAGTAGAAGTCCAGTTGATTTAATTTTAACACATATAATAATCGTCTGATCTAATCTACAGCAGATCATAATCTGTGAAATGTTTTCATCTGATAAGGAACATAAAGGTATGGCACACTGTGAATTAGATGAATTGCATATGCTAGCAACAAGACATACTTATTTTAGACAAAAGGATAATTGTATTGAGTGATTTGGAATGGCTGAGTTCATTTGGTTTAAACACGCTGCTGTTTTGTACCACTAAGACCATTAGTATTTGAGAAGTTATAGCTTACAAGATTTTAACTCAAGCTAAAATCTATTTTATGTAATTCAAAATTAGTTATGTTTTATTGTGCTTGATGTATACACATTTTATGGATTTTGAGCAGTTCCATACAAAAAATGACAAGTACAGTTGTGTTATGCTTAGACAAACGTGTTTGCCAGTTTTGCTACACATTGAGCAGGCCTTGTAAAAACTGAAATTTTCCTACAGATTTAAATATACTGGCTAAATAAAAGTACCTTGTAGTTTATTGCTTGGAGTGAAATATACCCTTGTGAAAAAGGAAACAGCTATCAGTGTTGAGTCAGTAAACTTAAAACCTACATTTCATCTGAACCAGGAGTTAACATAGCAAATGCAAGTATTCTGAACAATATCTGACATATTTTATAATCTGAAGTTCATGGTGATATGTAAGATGATAGCCATATGACAGTCATATATTAAATGCGTTTAAGATACGGTTGCCATTTTCTTCACAACAATAGCTTGAATAAGTTTATGTCTGAAATCAACAGAACTTATAAGGAAATCAGACAGATAATTCATGTTTTCAATCACCACAGTTAGTGAGTCCACTTTCTTTTCATTTTAATATAATTTCATGCAGGTTTATAACTGCAAAATGAGATTTATATGAACTAAATGGAAAACAGCTCAGGAATCATAGTTATAATGCACATTATGGGTAGCAGTCATAGTCCAGAGGTTCGCACATTCATAGCGGTTATCTGCAAAAAGCACAGCTATGCTTATATGCAGATACACTAAGCAGGTTACTTGTGATGACAACAGCAACGCAAAAGCTTTTTTAAGGAAATGCTCACTTTCAAGAAATGTTTAAAGGTGGTAAAGTTATGCTTTAAGTAGGTGTGAATTACTTTGTGAAAATGCAAATGCTTGTATTATTTCAGAAGTATTTGTGTATTATTGATGAACACAATTATGGCAAGTACATTCGAAGCAATGCGAGATATTTAAGGCAAGTGGCACATAGATCAGATATTTATATCAACTTTTAAAAAGCATAAAGAGGTTTTATATATTTTCTGCATGGGTGTCCTTATACGAACACTCTGTTTCTTTTAAAGGTCAGAAAGGTGAAGATAGGAAAGACCGAAAAGTGGAAAACGAACAAGGGGCATATCAAGAGGATTTTGCTGGAAGAGGTTGGAGAGAAGGGGTTCTATATTTTTGAAATGGGACAGACCCTCCTATTTTGTTCATATTTTCTCATATAAGAGGGCAGTTTGGAAAGGCAGTAGGTTAGAATGTGTAAGAGATAAGATTAGGGAAGGATGGAGGGAGGGTGGTAAAGAGAAGTTTTTCCCAGGAAAACTCCAGTTCCAAGGATCACAAACATATCTAATGCCTCATGGTGAAGTATTGGAAGATCACAGTGCTGATAGGTCTGCAGTGACTTGGTGGACAGAGCTATTGAGGGCATAGAATCTCGTATCCAGTGTGGAAGATCTTGCATGTGCTGAACTTGTCTCTCCACTATTTGCTCTACCACATCCTCACCCAAATTCCAAAGATCATGGTCTGCATGGCTTGACAGGTTGCACCATGCCAGGGAACCTACAAAACCAGTGCCACTGTCCCAAACTTGTGAGGGCATCTCTGGACAGGGAGAGGGACAACATTCCATGACTTGGGTTTAACGCATCTGGGTTGCTTCTAGGACTTCTAGGCCACTGGAAAAAGGAACATAAATGGGAGAGAAAAGAAAAAAGGAAAGCAAAGTAGTAATGCATAACTAAAATAAGAAAAAAACAGAGAGGGTGAGTAGATAGACAAACATGAAATGAAGACAACAACTTTGAGTCAGAATTTGTTTATACATCAGCACATAGTTTACTAACAGTGCTTACTTATTTTTATTAAATAATTATTCTGAATACAAATATATATTCTGAGAAATGGTGGCAGAAAGCTTTTAATCAGTAGAAGGATATGAAATGATGAATTTTACAGTTGCAGTGTACTGATAAAACAAAAATAAACTTGTGTAATATACAAAGTAGTAACAGCTTTTAAATAATAGTCAATTATTCGACAATGTGGATTGTGTGGCAGTTGTGTATTGAAAGCAGGGACGTCAGGAGGCATACGCACTGTACTGATTTCAGTACAACTTCTTTAGAAGAGGGGCTAGCTTTTTTAATTAAAAAAGTACATATTTTTTTTTTTTTTTTAAACAGCGTTGGCTCCTTTAAGGTACAATTCATGGCTACATACCAGCCAGTCGGAATTGAGCTCACGTCATGTCCGGCTGGCTGGCTGCGAGTGGGAAATGTGCAGTTGTAGTGAGTGGAAGGGCAAGGCAATCGCAAATTGATTATCGCTGTGGTGATCGCAAATGGATTGGTGAATGGATTATCGGGTAAGGGGTGTGTTGAAGGCAATCGGGTGAACGGATTATCATGTATGTATGTTGAAGGCAATTGGGTGAACGGATCAGGTAAGGGGTGTGTGTGTGTGAACGGATCAGGTAAGGGGTGTGTGTGTGTGAATGGATCAGGTAAGGAGATGTGTGTGAATGGATCAGGTAAGGGTGTGTGTGTACGGATCAGGGGGGGTGTGTGTGTACAGATCAGGTAAGGGTGTGTGTGTACAAATCAGGTAAGGGTGTGTGTGTGTGTACAGATCAGGTAAGGGTGTGTGTGTACGGCTCAGGTAAGGGTGTGTGTGTACGGATCAGGTAAGGGTATGTTTGTACGGATCAGGTAAGGGTGTGTGTGTGTGTGTGTGTGTGTGTGTGTGTGTGTGTGTGTGTGTGTGTGTGTGTGTGTGTGTGTGTGTGTGTGTGTGTGTGTCTAGTTAATGACCCTCTTACAAACTTTATGTAAAAAAGCACACTTAGAAGAGACTTTATTTTTATGTTTTAAACTTTTGCCATGTTTTTTTTCAAGCATTATTAGACTGCATAACATATAAACAGATGTAATTGTAGGTTCACCTATTTAAGTGATAAGAAGCCTACTGCAGTCTTGCTGACAATGTAAGAGTTGGTATTAAGCTGGCAGAAACCTACAAAATTAGTGATTAGCAATTAATGAGGTGCTGCTGCAGCTGCTGGTATCAGAATATTTGATTGACTATACGTTGTTCAAAATGAATTAATGTCTGCCAATTTTAAAACTGTACATTTCTCAAGAGCTGACTAAAAGATCTGCAACACATCATTTTAATGGTATAGGTAACAGTTAACAAATACATGTTATATGTATATCTATGTGTCTATGTGTGTGTGTACATATATAAATATATATATATATATATATATATATGTGTGTGTGTGTGTGTGTGTGTGTATGTACACACTATATATATATATATATTTATACACACACACGCACACATACATACAACATAGTGCATAAGTAGGATCAGGCAGTTACTGTTTAAAATGTTGGCATTCACTTTAGTGAGCCCTGTAATGCTGAGACTGAATGTCTGAAAAAATTGTCTTAATATATATAAATCTGAAATGGAAATTTCTCAGAATATTCCCTTTTCTCCAAGGTATGGTGATTTCGGAGTCAGTATATGTAAGTTCGAGGGGTGAAGGGGGACTTGGGCACTATGCAAAAAGGAAGTTTAAAGTAGAAGAGAGATGTTCGATATTCTCTCTTCTCGTGTATTTGCATTAATTCTTAGCATGTCTGTACTCAAATTTATGAGGGCCAAAGTTTCAGTAGTCAGCTGGATCTAGCAGATGCTTGGACGTAATATGAAAAAACACCAGCAAAGTCCAGTCTTCAAATGCTTTTATTCATTGAACAATAATCAAGCTTTAACTCATAAAGCATTATTGATAAACAATATTTGCAGGAAGAATTTATTATTTATGTACAGTAGAACAAAATCAGAAGTCATAGTTTTACTGTATGAGGTCAAAAACAGCCATGGGCTTCTTCATTTTTTTTATGCATGTATTTATTTATCTCAGTTTGATAACTGGGGATGTAGACTGGTTGACAGACTCTTTTTAGTCATGAGATGGCATTACTGTAAACTTTGTTAATATTACATTTGTGGCACTGCATAAAGTTAACTTGCAGAGAAAAAGGTTTAAATTGATCAGAAATAATGACAGTGGCTCTTAATAATATTCAGAGGAGTTTCAAGGCTGTTTTAGTCTAACATCCTACCTCAGTCATTTCATCCTTATAAAAGGATGGAGCGGTCATGTAATTCCATGAATAATTTGAGAGTATCCATCCAGCCATGCAGGTTTAATTTGAAAGACTAAATAGAATCAAACCATTTATGTTTATTCCATAGAAGGTGGAGGCACTGAGTGATGAATCTCTTTCTGTGCATCGCATTCTGTTTATCTGCTGATGAAGATTCAGGGCTCTGGGTCTACTTCTAGCTGAGCTGCTTGTCTTACTGCAATATAGGAGGTCAAGAACCACTGGAATTCTAATGGTGCAGTAAACATGGCACTGATCACCCCACTATAGGTGTTTACAAGAAGTTAAGATTCATTAGACAGGATTTACCCTTGAAGAAGCCAAACTGAAATAGGTCTAGCCTGTGCTAAGATTTTTAATATCATAGTTTATCGGGTTAGTTATAACATGTTCCATGGCTTTGCAAATAAAACTTATCAGGGTGATGGTCCTATAATTCCTGGGATTAGTGGGGGGGGGGGGGCACCCAGATGGAGTGGCACCACTGTTGCTGTTGTGTGTCAAACCACAGAGACAAGTCAGGTTAAACAATTTAAGAAGAAGTTCTGCCAGGGCTTGTTTAATGGAGTTTATAAAACAACCAGGTTCCATTAAGGAAGCATTTTTAGTCTTAGAGAATTCCTTCAGCACATGTTCTTTTCTTATGACTGGGAGGTCTGAGACAATCAAAGATAAGTGGAGTTTGAATAGTCATCTCTCAGTAAAATACACTCCAAATTTCTTTGCTAGCATACTAGCAATGTTTACTGGATCAGAGAAGGCTGTGCTGTTATGAATAAGTTCAGAGCAATGTTGGATATTTCTTAGTTTCCTAACATTGTTAGAGAAGGATTTATAATTGTCCTTTGCTCCAGATACTAACCTATATTCATGGGCTGCTTTAGTAGAACTGATAATATTGTTCATGTTTCTAGTCAATTTTCTGACATTATCCTTGATACGTGGGGCTTTTGATCAGCTGTGTACTAATTCTTTCAGAGCTGTTTGCCTCGGATCTACAGATTCTATCGTCTGCAGCACCTTGTCGTGGTACAGAGGCTTGTTGAATTGCATCACTGTGGCTTGTCACACACTAGCACTGCTACCAAAAGCCAGTCATGTGAATAGTTTTTTGTTAGATATCTGGGGGATATGCTACACTATTAAATACTGTGAGGATTAAGCATTTGGGTACAGCTCCACTGGGATTAAGTCTAGAGAAATTGAAATGGTTGGTTTCAACCTACAAATATGCGCTTTTGGAATGAAATATTCACACTACTTCATCACGCAAGTAATTACCATCCTGGCATATGGTTGTCAGTGATCCATTCAGGGAGCAGCACTGTGAAAGAGGGCGTGGTTTTGTCAGCAGTGTATGGGAATAGGCAGACAGTACTGTGCTAATGTGGTGTGGCTTGTTGGGGTAACAGTCTGGAAGCTGTCAGTACAAATCTGAAAATTCTGGCTATACCCCTGATTGGAACCATATTACTTTTGCTGTTATATTTATACATTACTTCTGGATTTGTATTTAAAAACAAGTACAAAAATAGTTCTTATTTCTTATTCAAGAGATTTCTTTAGTGAATGATACTTTTTTTATTTCAGAAGCATGTCTACTGTTTGCATACTTATAAGCAACTTTTATTAGCCTAGAAACTCTTTTATTTTACTGGGAATTGTAGAGTGAATCTCCTCTTCAGCTGCATAAAGAAATAAAAAACAAATGGGTGCATGGCAGCCATACCTCTAAACCTCTTAGTGCAAGAAATCTGGACAAAGCCTAAAATAATGGTAGGGCAAAGGTCCACAAACAGTGACAGATATTTAATGTTGCTGTTACAAAATTAGAAAGTTGCTAGAATAACAGGATTTGTTCTACTATGACTTTTCTGAAAGATATGAAGTCTGCAACTCAAATGTATATCATTATTTAATGATTTCAATCTTAAGTGATTTGTCAGAAAACCGCACATTTTTTGAAGAATAGACAAAAATAAGAGGCAAAAATCTGGACAATATGCAAAAATCTGGACAGTTGAGAGGTGTGCAGCTTACCCATCATATATGTATATCTCCCTTACATAATCAGAAGACATCTTTATATACTTCTAATGAACCCATCATTGCTAAGAAATATTGCTATCTATTAATAGTTGTTTCTAATTTTTACTGCAAGTTAAAGTAGAAGGATATCATAACTTCTTTCAAATTGTTATATTCTTTTGCTTGGCTATAACTTGGCTGCTTGGGGGATGGCTGCACTGCTTTGCCTTAGCAGATCTTTCCATTTTATCTTAAAGTTCAGCTTTGCATGATGCCTAGCATACTACCTCCATCTTTATGTAATATCATGGGATAGATTCTGTAAAATTCACAGAATCTGGTGCATTACAGTGATATCAATGCAAAACCCACTGAAAACAGTGTAATATGTTAATGTATGATAACAAACTTAGAATAGCTCAGCAGTCAGTGCACAATGGAGTATCAGAGTTACAATGGTGCAATATAGAAATGAGCAAGTAATTCAAAATTAATAAGAAATGGTTGTCCAATCACATTGTATAGTACCAAAGTTATAGAAAGACGATCACAATTCAAGAATCCTGATAGTTGCATAGAAATGTCACAAAATCTGTACAGTAAGGTTAAGGGCAACTATGGAATGTAACTGACTGTTATGATAATAAAAAAAAAATTAACAATGCCAACTATCTCAATGTAAGCCACATGGCATTTATAACATATATTTGCAGAAGTAGACACAAAAATGTCTCAGACAACTATGGCCATTTCTGTATGTCATTCACTGACTTATAATACCTGCTTCAAAGCTGCAAGGCTATTTGTAATATATGTTCACACCACTCTTTACAGTAAACTGAGAGACAACTATGAATATCTACATAATACATGTATCATTAAAATATATCAGCTTGGACTTACAGATTCCGATGTAGTCTGTAAATTTTCTAATAAAAACATTAAAGGTGAAGGGCAATCAAGGTCCCATCACTATAAATAATTGTCACTAACAATGTGTTAAGGACTTATGTGGAGAACACAAATAATGAACAGACCCAAGGACCAAGGAAAGTGAGAGATGGAAAAGAAGATGTAGGGTATGGGTGAAGAAGAAGAAGGACACATAAGAGGGATGCTGGAATAGGAAAATCTGAGGAAAAGTCAGAGAGGCATGGGCAATGATTTTTGGTGGGGATGAGCCCCATTTTTTATAAGAATAGAAGGGAAAGTAAACATTGGAAAAGAAGTGAGGAATATCATCACAGAAGGTATACTCATAGAACACATAGCACAACACAAGACAGACAAAGTTTGAAAAAAAAACAGTAAAAACAGGTAAGTTACACAGACAGAGCACTGCACAAGGCGGGCAATGAAAAGGTGACAAACAGGGTGGGGAAGCATACCAGCCATGTTGAAATGCAGAAAAACATATCTACCTATGCAATATCATGTTACATGTTGCAAACTGTGTGGCATTCATACTTGGATGTGTATGAACAATGGAAGATTTGTGTTCCAGGGTGATAAAATAAGATCACAGTACACATTTGATAAATATACACATATTCAATTATTCCATCAGCAGTGCACATGTAAACCAAGGAATATCACAGATGAGCAAATTTAGGTCTTACAGTTGTAGATAGCTGCAGAGGACAGAACCAGATTTATAACCATGCATGTGAAAGGCAGAAACCAAGCAGAGTGCCAAACAGAAGTATTGAAGAAGAGCAACAAATGCTGCTACATACACAAATAGGTGTACACAACCAAAACAAATGTGTAATGGAATGTGTGTATTTTACACACATATACCATGTCAAAGGCAACACACAGGTGTAGATGTGTATGTACTGTATGTCTGTCAATGGAATAAATGGAATGTAGAGAAAATCAAGGTTAATACAGATACATACACCAATGACATGTAATAATATATTCAAAAATGTAACAGTACAGCATAATGAATATAGCAGGTTGTGCACATGGATGGGAAAAACTACCCTGAGTAATACACAAGCATAATGACAATAAGGATGTTTTGCAAGCAGTAGACAGCAAATTGTGTGCACATATTCTGCATTGCACAATGGGCATACATGTGGCACACGTTCACTGTGTCAAATTAATATATGGCAATGGTCAGTAGGTTAACAAAGGCAAAACTATCTGAAAAAATAATAGTGAAATAAAAAGGTTGGAAGGAGGTGGACAACCTGGGCCCACATCAGGCTAAAGCAGTAAATGGTAAGTTGACACAATGCAATTACACATGTACAGCACTCATGGTGTTGTAGATGCTACTCACAGACATACATTTAAACAAATGGAACATGTATGCCAGATGACCAGATGAATTGTTGATGTCCACAGAACTGGATATGTATAAAACACACATGCACAACAATGTGCAATCATGTCATATCAACATGCATAGGTAAGCAAACTAAAAATTAAAAGCACATACTCAGATACTGTTGTACAAATGTCAGCTAAAGAACTGCAGGTATATGTCAACCAACCTGCTAATTATGGGACAGAGGACATTCCTGTGAACATCATTATAGCACATCAGCAGTAAATCACTGAATGCTAACATGTCACAGGTACCTTTCTGTGTTAGAATGTATCCGCCCATATGCACACACATCCAATCATGTAATGTGTACAATTATTTATGGAAAGTAAACTGATATCACTACATCATATGTGTGGAAGTGCTACATACAACAAACACATTGTAATGTACTGTGAAAGAATGTCTTATCTGTAACATTGTGAAGACATTAATGTTACATTGCTGTTTGATGCAGTCAGCTAAAGAGGACAGCACATAGACAGGGCATACCTGTATATGAATTCACATGGCATCAGTACTGCCAAACCATGACACAACACTACATCATGACAATGGGACATCATGACAGCTGTCATCCAAAACCATGTGGAATGACATGTCTGTATGTTGCAAATACTTGATATGGCAAAATAGAAATCCAAGGCATATCACACTGTTAGTATTGGAGTATGAACAACGCATGTCTGTCAGTCATCCCAGTAGCACTCATGTTTACTACTACCTCTTGCAGCAATATCTGAAGGTTAACTGCCACAATGCATGGATAGTTGCATGTGTGTGGAAAATATTATGTGCTAGTGTGTGTCATGCACACAGTAAAACCAAAGCAAATGTCACAAGATAATAACACATAAGCATGGCAGATACATGATCTGCATGCAGAAGTGTGCATATACAATCCAATAATTGGCAATCACCATGTTGGCAGCATAACACAAGTGGAGCAAACAGATAATACTTACTGACCAGAATGACCAGGCTGATGGGGATCAGACTCTTGAATGATCTCACAAGCTATAACCATGAATGAATCCCACAAAGCCCATGCCATATCCACAGAGAAGGTCCCCATCATGTCCCTCATCTGTGTTCAAAACACATCGGCCATGACCTCCATCATCTTCTTCTGAAAATCATCTCTATTCTGGTCATGTCAATGTCCCCTCCAACGTGCAGGCAGCATGGCTTGGGCAGGGGTGGGTCCAGGTTCCTAGGCATTGCCATCATCATCATCATCATCATCATCGTCACCATCATACTTGGAAGACTCTGGCAGTGGCCTCATATGTGTATGTTGTCATCTTTGGATCTGAGAGCATCCACAGTACCATACTCTGTAAAGATTAATTCCAAAACACAACAGAAAAAATAGCAACTGTCTTATTGCACAGAATAGCCCCGTGAATATCATAGTGAAACACAATATGATTACAAAGACAATTTGCACGTCGACTGAGACATGTCCATAATGGACAGAGTTATCTATGACCCTGTATGTAGTACTCCTAAAGAGGACAATGGTATTTTTTTCTGAACAATTCTATATGCTTAGACACATATACTTGGGTCATTAGCTTTGCAAAAATGTATGACTGCTCAAATCAACATATTGTACTGTCTGCAGTCAATGATTTATATGAGCAGTTACAATGTGTCATTTTTAAATTGAGGAGAAAATGATCTGACAATATTGTGGACAATAGTCAAGCCATATGACAAACTTCTGGGACAGGCGGCATATTTGGCTGAACAGATATCAATATAAAGAGTATAACACTAAACAAATTTGATATGTTCAATCAACAGAACTGCTGACATATGATAATTTAGTATATCTAATACTAACAGTATTGTATGTGTGCAACTGTATTCATTATTTACAAAAGCAAGCAGCAATCAATCAGTGAAAAAAAATATGAAATATGTTTGCTGATACTGAAATGTCTCAATCAAATGGGTATGTGCTCAAGTATCAGTCAACCTAGGCTGCAAGAGACAGATGCAATACCTATGATGAAATGCAGGGTGTGCTGAATATGAACTGCTGCAGTCAAATGGGTATCTGCTCAAGTGTCAGTCACCCTAGGCTATAACTGTTACTTCAGAAACACCAAAGATACCTGAGACAGATGCATACTAAAGTTGAACAGAAGGGCATGCCACACAGTCTACAAATAGCAGTGCAAACACTGACATAGCAAACACCCATTCACTCTGTGAACAGGGAGACTGTGCAGAACAGAACAATAATCAGAAAATACTGCCAGACATGCAAGTGTGCCAAGCCATACAACATAAGCACTAATCAAAGCACTTATACTTGTGTGTAAAAATCCACCTTAAAAGATGTGTGACAGATACATAAGAACAACTGTTATTTATGTTGTCGAGTACATTTAAAAAAATTTAACAAATTGCTCAAAGACATATAAAACATCAACATTGGTAGAATTTATTCAGAGTTATCAGCACAGCTACCTTGTTATGATTTCATATACCTTACTGATGCAAGATGAGTATTCCTGCATTCTAATCAACAAACGTTAACATGAAATATGCAGGCCTGAAAACAGGAGAAGATTCATCTCATTTTCTAAAACACATAAAAAAATCAACATACCCTCTCTATCTCTGATGATCCCAAGCTTGTGGATGCACGTGGCTCTGTTCCACCTGTGATCCTCATTACATGAAGCAAAAAATAGAATATATGAAAAAAATATTCCTCATTTAACACTGACATACATTTTTCAACATAGTTTGTAAACATTTCTTTCAGAAGAACATTAGATAAGCACAATAAACAGTTGACATTTTTACATTCAGGTGTTAACATCTTTGAACACAGATTGAAGGACATGAGATTCAAACTTGCAGTGACAATCTACATCCAAACTCCAACCCTGAGAACTACCTGCCTACCTAACACATCTTAACAAGAAAAGCACGTTTTGCAGGTAGTGAAAAACGTTTCTGTTATTACATTATCTTTATGGTGGGTGGTCTACTAATAATTCTCTTGATTTAGGATTACAAAGTATGAACATATGCTGCTCATATAGCCTAACAGTTTTCTAAAAATACATTCAGGTTATCACTGTGTTCAGCTATAGTAACTGCATTACAGAGCATACATTCCTCAGACAGAAAGCTTCTGTGAACAGAACCATACTTGTTGCTCTACATTAAGGACAAGGAAAGGTATGTGTGAGGACTATTATTCCTTTTTAAATTGCACATCAGAAGGAAAATACATATGTATTCCCTGTTGTTCATTTCAACTGTTAGTCTGCCCATCCCAGTCCCTCAAAATTAGAGGATTATGTTGTTCTACTATTGACTTCAAAATTTCATGAGAAAACAGGCCTTCATAACATTTTACAAAGTATACAATATTACCAAAAAAACTGGTCAAACATATAACAGGATTTAGGAAAATATACTGCCCCCGCGGTTAAATAGCGGATATTAACAGAATGTTACAGATTACAGATATAATCACAGGAATTCAAAGAATAACTGAGTTATTTGCAACTGTGCTCAAAATATACTTTAATATCAATCAGTGTAATATGTTTCTATAAATAAATGCTGTGGGTGTATTAAAGCAAGATAACAGTTTCAGATATATGTGTTCCATTTACAGATTTGAACACACAGCACACCAAAATGTAGACATGCTGGTCTGTTTCCTTATAAGCTGAGCAAACAGTCAGCACAGATACTGCTTACCAAACACCATTGTACAATAGCTGATGTTATCAGAGTGTTATGGATTACAGCCATATTCAAAGAAAGTTGAAAATTATGTCAGTGAGTCATTACCATGCACAACATAAACATGAATATAAAGTATTACAATATGGTTCTTCCAAAACATGTGATAGGAAACATTAACCAAGGAAACAAGTACAGATATATGTTTCCTCTATGTGGTTTGGAACCCGCAACATGCCACAATTTATATAGCCTGGTCAGTTCTTTTATTGGTAGAGCTAACAGTCAGCACATTATTCTTAAAAAAAAACAAATACTGCTCTGTAAACCCTGTTATTAGAAAGCCAATGTTATCCGAACATTATGGGTTATGGCCATATTCACAGAAATTCAAAGATTGTATCAGAGAGTCATTACCATGCACAATATAAACCTTAATATGGTTCTTCAAAAAAAATATGATGGGTGAAGTTAAACAAGGTAATAGGTACAGATATATGTTTCCCCTATGCTGTTTGGATTCCACAACATGACAAAATTTAGACATGCTGGCTAGTTGCTTTACAGATCAATCTAACATTCAACAAGGTTTTGTTGCAGAAAACAGGTAATACAGGCGTTTCTTACAAACCCTGCAGTAAACGGATGAATACAGAAAATGCTTACAAGTTTTGTACCTTTTTAGTAAAGAAATAACAGCTATTAACATATAACTAAACTCATATGTGTAAGCATTACCTTTTAAATTAAATAAACGTGTCTATGCAATCATTTAGGAGCAATTGTATATGTGTCTGTATTCCAACTTCTAATGGTGCAATAGGTAAAACAGTGGAAGTATAATGGAAGTATAATGAAAAACTATGAAATGTACAGTCATCAGTGGAATAGGCACTATAGATATCTGTGATGCATGTGAACAGACGGTATGTGAAATATGTACTTAGATGCTGTAAAACATATGGAAATCTACAAAGAACATACTTATGGATATTATACACACTGTTAAATAAATTAAGACCCTGGGAATTGAACCCATCAAGAGGACACCATTTACCAAGTCCACTTAATTATCACCACAAGGTGATTATAACAGCAGCTATTATATGGTTATAAAAATATCTATATGATGCGTATGATACAGATATATCTGTAAAATCCATAGTAATGATCAGGTATATGTAGAATATTGATACTTACTGTAGGGATCTACAAGCTCCCCCTGTACCTCAGTGACCCTCCTTCAAAGCTATTCCACATCCCTCTGATGCAGGTCATCATAGTGGTCATGAACCTGCACACCAGTGTGGGAGACCCCTGTCCCGGGATCTACAGGCTCCACTTGTACCTCAGTGACCCTCCTTCAAAGCTATTCCACATTCCTCTGATGCAAGTCATCATAGTGGTGATGAACCTGCACACCAGTGTGGTAGACCACTGTCCTCCATCGATGCTCCCTCATGATCTGGTTCCACATATTGATCATAGTGAAGTTTCTGAATCTGGTTCTCATCCTTTGCTCCAATCTAGCATACACTGTCAACATCTGGGTTATCTTCTCTTCATTCCAGTTGGGTACACAGACACATCTCAGCCTCTTTGAAGTAGCCATCACAATCCTCAAGTAGAAAGAATTTGAAAGACACAAAAACACAGAAATGCTCAATTAGATACCGTTCAGTTTGCAGTTAGTAATGGTCTGATTATTAAATGGATCAAACTCCATATGTGAAAGTGTCACTGATGTCATGTTATAAGACTATTGGAAGTTAATGGGCACAAGCCATATATAGCACCATTTATCCAGGGTTCCTATCACATAGTCGAACTTGTACAAATTCGAACCCCATATGGTCGAGACCATAAGTTCAAACTTGTACAAGTTCAAGCATTTAAATGGAAATCTCTGAGTGGAGGATTCCGTTCATTTCAATGTGGTGCGATCTCGGAGTTGGTATATCTAAGTAGTGGGGGGGGGGGCTTGCCCCCCTGCTTACAACAGTTTATTTTGTTTTTACTTATTTTTTTTATCACTAGTCGAAGTTTTGTAATTTCAAACAGAATGGTTCGAGCATTCCGTGTTCGAAGTTATAAAACTTCAACTATGTTATATAGTCCCTTTATCTATACCTGTTATGTGTGTGTACGCTGTATATCTGAGTGTTTTGGTGTATAATGACAAGTTAAGTTGTGTGTGAATAGGATTCCAAAAACTTGAATTGTATTTAGTCTCATTAATTATGTATGGCACAAATGCTACTTAAACTTGGGAGCACACATGGTATACTTTGATTCTGTGCTTTAGAGTGGGAAGTATATTGGCAATCAGAATAATTTCTGTTGTGGTGATTAGCATAACGTTACTCATTTCAAATGGTACATGTTTAAATTTATATTTACTCAAAATGGTAATTTTAACAGAGGTTGTCATATGTTTCTGGAGTGATGTTGTCTTGAACTTTATGTACACAGGTGCTGTCCTTCTAAATAGTTAATTTCAGTCCCATATGAAGCTGTATAGACAGACTTCCATTGCAAATGTTAATAGTATATGAAGGATGATTTATGGATCTTCCTCAGTTCTTACTGATATTTCTTGCACTCTGTGGTGTAACTACAGAAAGCTATGAATTCTGACACTATCCTTACTAAGTATGTGATATTGATATTACAGATATTTCTCATTTCATGTCTCCTCACAAAACTGTTATAAACATGCGTTGTTGCTGTTATGGATATGTCTTCAGATGATTCTTTACAAAGGTATTATCAGTACTGGCTCAATATAATGCATATCCATACTGTCTGTGGTCTGGCTATGGATCCAGAGGTTTGCCCACATGTTCTATAAGTTCTTCAGATTATTCGTTGAAGTATTTGAATGTGACATGCAAACACGATAAATGTGACATAATGCTGTTGGTTTTGGAACTCCATGAAATATATATATGCATTATCAGAGGTTCTAATCCCACTCACAAATTGTAAATATATTACATGTTATGTATGAAGGAATTGCTATTTCTTGTAATAAGTTACCTTAGTATTCATCACATACAGTGTTATATAGACATTTTCAATTAATTGAAATGCAAAATGTTTATGTGGAAATATGCTCTTCACAGAATGAAATGCATAAATTGGCTCAAACAAGAATATTATCATGTGCTTTTCACTGTTTTTCAGATGGCCAACCATCCTAGGAGTGACAACTTCTCCCTCCAGGAAAATGACATCATAATTGATGCTCTCTGCCAACATGGAAAGACACACCTAAGCCATTCAGGTGATACTGCTGGGAGAAATGAAATCTGGATGGACCTTACCAACATGACCAATGCAGTTGGTGGCCACAAGCGATCCCATGAGGCATATAAATGACACTGCCAGACAGGAATCTTTGTGCAGCCAACAGAGTGACATATTATGAGAGCTCATGGGATGCCACAGGTGGTGGACCACCACTGAACCCCCCCCATGACATCACAATATTTCTGGCCTCACTGCAGAAAGCAAGAGGGGACAGACTCATCCATGGTGATGGGATTGAGGCTGGGGATCCAGGAAAGACATCTAAGAATTTCTTTCCATTACAGGGATGTGTATTGTGACAATCACTGCATATTGCTCCAGAATGCATATTTATCTATTACTGTGTATGATTTACAGCAGCAGAGTTGAGCCATGAATGTCAACACTGAGTGAGGATGATGAACATAATTATAATTACATATATTGGTACATCTGAATTACAGACATATCAGTTCAAACAACATTTGTAATGCTGTTTGCATTATTATTCACAGGTCCATCTACTTGAGGCCTAGAGCAGGGATTGGCAGGTGAGTGTCTGTATACTATTGCTGTTAACACTACCTTGTTAGTGCCTCCACCTCATTTGATGACACTGCTGTTTACAGTTATCTTGTTATTTCCCTACCATTGTACACTTCAGGTCCATCCAGTGGAGGGGCAAGCCATGCATTGTCAAGTGCAGACAGACCAGGTATGTTACAGCAACATTGTCACATCTTTCAACAATGTGTAGCACACATGATGCCTGACATTTTAGTCAATATTTGTCAATACTGGCCCTTCTGGTGTACATTTGCAACATCTGTCACTTAAGTATTTGCAGCCCATATTACTATGTTGCATATGTGATGCTGTCAGTATTTTTTTTTTTGGCTAAATACATGACTGTGCTGTCTTTCTCTTTAGTTTCCCACTGCAGGATCCACAGTATAACCCACAACCTCTCCATAGCAGGAGTCTGTCAGTGGTATGCTATTACGTATGTTTCATACCTGCACTTGCTGTTAATCCTGTAGTTGACCTGCATTAATACTGTGTCCTTCTAACCATTCCTAGGTCAGTATGCATCAATGTCCTGAAGTGCACATATGAGTGGTATGTGTATGTCACACATTCTGTACATTTAAACTGTATTCACCTGGGTACTGGTGTAAAATATTTGGTCAGTAATGCTGATTTTAGTTCCCTACACTAGTTGAATTTCATCCCAGTACAACACTACCATCTTCTCATATGTGTTTACCAGGTGTGTTTTTTTTTTGTTCATGCATCACATATTTCATGTAGGTTGGCCATGTAAACAGATTACATACTTATGTTATGTACACTCCATGAAGCATACATAACAGTAGACTGCAAACAAAGTCATTAGTATTTGTAACATTGCAGTGAGATATATATATATATATATATATATATATATATATATATATATATATATATATATATATTTATATATGCCATATGTCTTTGATATCCATCCAAGGCACACTGTCTTGATCTATGTCTTAGTATCTTGTAGCACATCAACTATCCAATTATCTGTATCATCTGGCAGCCCATACAGTGATCATGATGTTGTTCATGATGTGTCTCTGCATGGTAGTATGGTTCCTGGCATAGAGGAGATTGAGATGTTTAGAAAGTCCATCCATGAGGCTGATTGTGATGTTGCAGCAGATGTAGCCTCAGATGTAGAGGTCTATTTGTCTAGCCATTAAGAGGATGCTGCCACAGTGGATCTTGAACAGGGTGAGGCTGTTGACCATCACACCATAGCTGAGAACACTGCTGTTGGCAATTCCACAAAACTACCAATAACAGGGTGTTAAGCTAGAGGGAGGCAAGCAGATTTTGTACAAGGCCAGGTGTAAGAGGGTGCTGCAGGCAAATGAACAGTCAAAGCAATGGCATCATTCAGATGTCTGTGCACTTGCCCATGCCACAGATTGTGTGTTACACCAGCTATGTGTCATGCATGAAGGACAACAGCACAGACACATTGATTTTATGGTTGCATTGGCCACTCAGAATGTGAGTCTGGTAGCTGTGGAATGATCAGTGGAAACCCTAGCCTCTACAGTATTGCAGTGGCGTCATACTAACACCAGGATTCTCCATTCCATGGTTGTACTCAGGAGACTACAACTTGTGAGAGGCAACCCATTTGGCTGCAGAACCACCATTGGCCATCAAGAGTCACTGTTTGCTGTCCAACCTGCAGAGTTTGACTGCTGGTCCATCTGCTGAGATCACACCAGTCACAAGGCCTTCAGCTCACAGTCATGCTGCTTCATCTTAACATGGTGTTGTACTCCCATTCATGTCTGTTGTGGGGCAACCAGGGCAAGATGTGTCTGTACATAGTTGGGTCAGGGTGGACAGTGGTGTTAGACATCAGTGAGGTCACCCAAGACTGTGATAGTGTGTCCAAAATTGTAGTACACATAGCTGGCTCATATTGCAGTACCACTGTACTGTGATATGTATTTTCTGAAATTAAAATTTCTGCATTATGCTTTGAGTGTTTTCTCTTTTTGCGTGTTGTCATAAGGTACAGATATGTATGTGTAGCACTGATGTGTGCCCCTTATTGTTTTCTACACAGTGATACAACAAACTGAGTGTGTATACATACCTGTGTCAGTTGTGTCCTGAGTTAATGATCTGTTTTTACACATTTGCATATGTTCATGTTGGAATATGCTATGCTTGTGTTATGTGTGATGCTCAGTGTGTATATTTAGTGGGTACTTGACATTAGCTGCAATCTGTGTTGCTGTGGTGGGGCAACACCTGAACATCCATGTTCAATCTGTGTACTCATGTACATGTGACATGTCATGACTCAGATATTTGGGTCAGATGCTGTTGTGTTGCCTGAGCCTGCACTTGTGGTCACACTCTACATTTCCTATGCTTGTGACTTAAAACCCCTATGTCCTTTTGCTCATCCTCCAATACCTGCAGAATATCATCTTCAGACATCTGGGGTTTTTGGGGTAGTTCATCCACACCTGTAGCTGGAAGACATCCATATGCTCTGGTTAGCATGTTGTGCAGCATGGCACACACCGTTATCATCTATGCCTCCTTCTCAGGTGTGTATTGCATTACACCCCTGGATGTGTCCAGACATCTGAACCTAGCATTAAGTGACCCAAACACATGTTCTATGTGTTTTGGTTGTTGTGTGTGCTCTATTGTAGGCCTCCTGTGCAAGGTTTGATGGTTCATTTTATGAGGTCAATAGCCCTGGCTCAAGTGGATAACCACAGTTACCTGTTATGGGAAATAAAAATACTTTTGGTAAGAATGGATAATGCTGAGATGGGTATCCTTAACTTTTATCCTAGCTGTGTTCCTGTATTTACCTAGTAGCAGTCCCTCAGGAATTTCAACTTGCTGGAATGCAACACTGTGTCCACTTTCCCTCCAAATGGCAGCATCATGGACACTTCCAAGGTGTGTTGACATGATTTATTTATTTATTTACATTTGTTGATCGGGGGTGTCTGACTGGACGTAGGTCCATTTTCAGCGGAGGCCCGGGGAGAAAAGCTCCACAGTCAAAATAAATAGACAGTAGTTACATAGGATTACATAGCGATTAACAATTTAACATAGCAATTACTTACAACATATTTACAGATGACGAACATAGTACATCAGTAAACAACTAGAATCTTTATCTGTGAAGTACATAACAGACATTAACAAATGTTACAATAAGAAGTTCTTACTGTATAATAAGTACTAGGCTTATGAGCATCTGAGCTTGCTATAATCAAGGTAGTTAGTGGAGTGGAAAGAAAGGTAGTGGTTGGATGGGGTGGGTGATATTAGAGTGGGAGTTGCAAGGGCATAGCCAGCATGTTTTTAGGTGCACTTTTAGTAAAGTTTTGAAGTGGGTGCATGATGGTATGGAGGTAATTGTGGGTGGGAGGGAGTTTGGCTATGGTGCAAGAGAATAGTGCTTCACCAGCAGAGTTATTGGCTTTAGTGATCTGCAAGTGATTTTTGTTGCTGGATCTTAGTGATCTGGTGGTGCGATAGGGTTGGAGTAGATTCTGGAGGGATGGGACATTTAGTGGATGGTTTACTAATTTGTGGGCGAGTGAGAGTTGATACCATTGAAGGAGGTGAGGGAGTTCAAGCCAGCCCAGCTCAGCAAGTGAGAGACAGTGGTGACTACGGTAGGATGCCCCTGTGGTGAATTTGGCGATTTTGTTGTAGCAGGTCTCTAGCTTGTTTAGATCGCATTGCCTTAGGTTGGTATGTATTGGAGAGGCATAAAGTAGGGTGGAGATAAGGTGATAAGATGATGTTTGTTATGCTGCTATCTGCTGCACACACAACTTAGCAGTTGATGGATAGCCATGCCTTTTTATTTATTTATTGGTCTGCTTCTGGATGTGCTGGTGTCTTGATAGGTATATATGTGCAGTCTATTGCACTGAGTATATGGGGGAAGTTTACAATGTTCTAAAACTGATGCATTAGAGTTCTCCACTCCATGGGGGTGGATGGATAATTTATGTAGTTATCAACCTTGCTGTACATTGCTTCCAGAAATTTTGCCAAGATACGACTAGTAACTGTCTATGACACTATCACTGCATCCCCCATGTGTCTCTGGAATGTCCCAGATGCAGGTACACCCAGGCTAAGACACACCTTGGTTTCAAGGGGATGAGGTTTTCTCACAGAATCTGCACAGTCATGTGTGGGGCACACATGTTGCAGACAGGCTGTACCATTTGTCTGTCTAGCCGGTATCTGTCAATTATTTGCTTGTCTGACAACTGCCTTAGTTGCAGCCTTGCCCTGACTCTAGCTGGTTGCCTTCTAGGACACACAACCACAGCCTCATTTATGGCTTGCATCACTGCAGCCTGTTGTAGTATACTAACAGCATGTTGCATTTTTATATAACTTTTTTTTTCAGTTTTGCTATGGATTTTGACGTACTCCATATTATTCACTTGAACTTTTTGGCGTCCAAAAAGTATTCACCAAGGATTTTAAAAATGGAGTCAGCATGGCTGTTTGTTATGTTTGCAAATGATGTGTTTTGCAATCAGACTGGTGTGCATAGAATCCCTAATTATCTTAAGCTGAATACTTAAGTACTCAGTCTACCTTTAGCATGACTTCTATAATCGCATCCACAGCAGGTGCTCTGAAGTCTTCCTTCATCATGCTGCACTGTCTACAAATAGCTTCTTTGAACTTTATGGAATCTTTGCTGTAAGGAAGACACCTTTTTGATTCTGATAAGACATTATACAATGCATTCTTAACTAAGATCTGCACTGTCCTCTCAGTTGCTGCTTACAACCCCCACCTACACTGTGCTTAGGCTGTGGTGGCTAACTCTTGTCAGTCATCTTGTGTGTCCACTTAGCATATTCTTGAAAAGAATGACTCTCTTATAAAATTATCATATTAATAAATATTTTGTGGCCTAAATAGAGCACTTTTTAATAACTGATTGCAATAGAAATATTTACTTAGCTAATAAATGCAGTATAATTAAAGTATGCATGTGTCAATATGTATATTTTCATACCTGTTTGTGTATCTATTTCTGTACATTTAGACTTTAATATATAAGTACGCATGCGTATAGCTTTTTACTCATACACATACAAATGAATTTTATACATATTTATCTGTGTACATACACATACCATATCTGTATACAGATTAATTTATGTTTCCTTTTATGCTTATGTTTACTTATACTTTTTGATTACATTTACATACATTTGCATTTATACATATTTTCTTATATTTTACTGCATTTATGTAACATACCTTTATAATCTCTCTTTCTCTCTCTACCACTATTTACAACCTATTTGCATATAGATGAAAATTTTAACTGTTAAAATACTTACTGTAGAAGTCAAGCTTTCTTGATGTAACCTGGAACAATCACTACATCAGATTGTCTGACCTGTGACTCTGTAGATTGTCATACCTGTACCTATCTTAATTTCCTTATCAAACCTGCTTTTCACTCAGCCTTGTGTCTTCAAAGGTGATGCCATTGTTCAAAGTCACCGAACCAAAGTGAGGAATGGAACTGCAGGTTAGTGGTTCCGAGGATTGGAACTGCACTCTCAGAGGAATGATATCACCATACTCAACACATGTAGGGATTTTACCCACAAAAGGGGCATTTTTGTCAAATTAGGTTCATCACCTGAATTGTGATTTGTCAAATTAGGTTCACCACTTGCATTGCAACAGTGACATATGTGCACACATACATATGCACATAAACAAGAGTAAAAAAAATCACACAGACTCCCCAATCAATAAAAACTGCAAAGAAAAACTACCAAAATAGTGGTTTATTGGGTGCTACCTTAAACCTCTATTACAATTTTTGCCAAATTAGGTTCATCAACTGCATTGTAATTTGTCAAATTAGGTTCACCACTTGCTTTGCAACAGTGCCGCATGCACACACGTACATATGCACATAAACTAAACGGTAAAAAATCACACAGACTCCCCAATCAATAAAAACTGGGAAAAAAAACTATTAAAAGAGTGGTTCACTGGGTGCTACCTGAAACCTCTCTTACAAAGAGGTATACCCCTCCCCCTAAATAGCAGCAAAATTAGATAATTGGCCTTTATATTTACCTCATCATCAAAGTACTTCTGTAACAAAGGGTCTTTAAACTTAGCTGATGCCCACGAAGATTAATGTGCCTGTAAATATACCAAATAACATCCAAACCAAAGGGTAAAAAGATCACACAGGCAAACTATTCAGTAAAAACTACAAGAAAGACCCAGCCAAATTGCATTTTCTACTATGTGATATATTAAACCTCCTGCAATGGAGACCCATGGGATATATGCAAATGACCCCTTAATGACATCAAGTGTTTCAGCTATATTGATTTGCAATGTCCAGGACTTTTTTATTTTTTAATTCTTTACAGTTACATTCAGGCCAACATAACCAAACCTCCCTAACTATAAACATACATGCTCAGCCTTTTTACTGACCTCATCAGAACAGCATCACCGGATAGCTTGTATTCTCTGTAAAAGTACATGTTTCTTTTGGTGTTTTGTGACACCATTTTTTCATTTCACAAAGGTGTTTGTTGTGACAAGTAAAGGAATTAGGGGAGGAAGATTAATATCAAATATTCTAGCTATAATATTAAAAACTGTGAAAGCAGCACAGATCATCTCAGTCCAAGTAACACACATTAATTTGTCAGATTTTTTCACACTTCAACACTGACCTACAGTTGTTACTTTGAAAAGAACAATTAACCTAGCTATATTTTCAATCCTGCTATCCAAGCATTCCTTAACATGTATGAGAGATGGCCACTAATAAAAATCAGAAGAAGCAAAGTAATTAAAAAATGTGGATTGATGCTGATAGTCAAAAGAAAGCAGTCACAGTACTGTTTTAAGCTAATGAAACAGAAAATTACAGTATGTGATCCTCTTATCATAGGGATTTCTCTCTGTTCCTCTAAAATGGCATCAGGGAGGTGAAAGCATGACTGTAAAACAAAAATCAAGGTATCCATGGCAGCCCCTTTTCATGGCATTTTAAAGTATAATAAATTAGAAATAATAACCACTTACTTTGACACAAAGACATTAGTAATGCAAAAAAGTTCAAGATATGCTGACAAATATGTTTATTTTACAGTTTTGGTTGCGGTTCTACTTTAAAGCTGAGAGTACATGGCAGTGTTATTTATATAGGAATCTGGGGGGTGTCAAAGAACATTAATTTGATGACAGTGTCAATGAAGCAACAGTTAGCACATTGCCTTTGGTATAGAAGGCTGTGGGTTCTATTCCTGTGCAAGGTAGATCAATTACTGCCACTGCAGTACAACATAAGAGGGTGTTGTACTCTTTTGTATGTTGTCATTTGGTTGAGATGTTAAACTGAGGGTCCCTCTGATTGAGTTGGCAGCAGTTAAGGTGGCTGTAAAGATCCCATGGGACCTTTTGAAAAGAGCAGGGGAAGTTCCCCTATGCCTTGGCCCAATTTTCCCTCATAGTATAAATGACACCTCAGGTTTCCCCTAAAAGGGGCTACTAGCCTAGTGGGACTAACCTACTCAACAAAGGATAAATAAAAATAATTTGCATAGCAAATGATGCCAGTGGAAATGAGAAAAGCTGGTTATTTTCTATTTTGTTGTGGTCATTTGTAGATCATGATGTACAAAGCTGCAGTATAAAAGTCGAGGAGGACATGGGTCAGCTGATTTGTTCTTCACTGTATTAATACAATGACATTAAGTATGCTGTACTCACACTGTAAATGATTTTAAGATTTTAAGATTTATTTCCTTATGGTACCTTATGGTATTGCAGTCACGGTGTAAAAAGTAATGAATGTGTAGGGAATTCAGACTACTTTCACATCCTTTGTTGGAGGGGTGTGGAGAATGGTGAATTTTGTTACATCATTTAGAATGTTGCAGATTAAAGCATGATGCAGCAGCAGGGTCAAGACAGAGAAAAGATAATTTCAACTCAAAAGAGAGCCGTGTTCCCATGGGGGCTCTTAGGACATACTGCAAGTGTCTCTTCAGAAAGGGGAGCCCAAAACAATCTTAGAAAGCAAAGCTGTGGAGCCAAGTGATTATAAACTTAAAAGCTGTTGGGAGGAGGAACCACACATTGACACAGTGCAAAAAGAGGGCAAGCAAAATGGGAGGACACGCCAGAGTTAAGGGAAGCAGAATGCAATTGACCATAGCAGTATTGGCAGGAGAACTCCCTCACTTATCTCTTTAATACCCAATGAGGAATGCCTGCTCTCCATTTGGAGAGATGACAAACACACTGATTATCATGGCATGGTCATTTTCAGAGGTTGTGTGAACACCGACAACTACCCTTCTCAGAGGCTTCCAAAGACATATGTTCAGGAAGGTTAGTCCCCACAACATTAAATATTCATATTAAGAGGATGACTGTAGAGTGTAATTGCTTACATGTAACACATGACATCTGCGATCAACAGGTCAAACCTCCATTTCTGTCAGTCATGAAACAGAAGTAAGTGTGCATAGCAAGTGTCCTTCATAGCTTATTAAACATCATACATTAATTTGTTCCAGTCTCTCACTATTAATGTAATAAAATTAATTATTTACAGGATGAGCTACAGGAAGCAGCAGAACCACTTTACCAGCCCAGCTGTAAGATGTCAACAGCAGAATGGCTAGTTATGATGCTAATGTTATTATATTCTTGATACAGCCTAAGGACAGTGGCATGCAGTCACCAAGTTTAATGATAGGATTACACTCCACAGCAGTTATATAACTCTGCAGGCAGTGAAATTGGATCACAAAGTCAAATAGAATGATAAATTACATTGGAGATTCTACAGGGTTAGAATCCTTGCACTTCAAGACCAGTATCTTAACAACCACAGGAACACCTTCAGGAGGATGATTCCATCCCAGAGCTAGCACTGTCAACCTATGCAAAGGGGTATCAGGCACAGGTATATTTCACTGCTACCTCCAAAAAAAGAAAAGCATAAGCTGCCCAGCAGCAGATCTGCCAGGAAATTATTTGGGCTCAATCCACAGCTACAGAGAGTCAGGTAGAGATGGTCAGAGTAGTCCAGGACATACATCAAGATTTTCAGTACTACGTGGAAATGCTAGACAGATGGGATAATGCTATGGTCACACTCATGTACAGTGTTGTGGCACACACAATGGCCATTTCCCCCTCTGTGTGTACACTTGTCAGGACCTACAAGACTCAAGTAGGAGTCACTTGTGGATGGGGAAGGAGATGGGGTACCATGCAGACACATGGGGAATATCATGTTGCTCTATAAGTGCTTTTCAGGAAAGTACAGGAAATTGTATGGGAGATCAAATACAACAGAATATATACAGACCTCATCAACATTCATGTGCATGTTGCATAACCTCTCATTCAATGTCTCAGTCATGCAGCGTTTTCATACCTGTGTCTCTAGGATCACCTGCATCCAGTAGGTCACATCATTACAACAAGTCAGCGTCAAGATCACATGCCAGGTCTTCCTCATGATCGCAGGAACAATTATGACAATATCACCTGCCCTGTCTTTAGGGGATACATTTGATTTGACCTTAACCTATTGAAAGGCAAGGTTGCCAGTATAACAATATGACAGTATGACATTTCTCAGATCAACATCATGCATTTTAGTATACTAATGTCACTGTTTAAAGAAAATGTGAATTAAAAAAATATGTATACAACTGGTGTATGGAGAAGGGAATGGAAATCTATGTGTACAATGTACTTCATTACTAAAAGGCTTTTCATCTAGATGCATTTCATTTGATTAATGGCATTGCTAAGAATTCAAAGAAAAATCCAATGTGGAATGAAAGGAGGGGGGCATAAGTTGCTCATTGCAATGTTTATCACCAATAAGGGCTCATTTAGTATGTGTGTCATATTACTCATGGTAATGCTGACAGTTATGCAAATAATAAATTAAAAAAATAATAAAGGGAATCAATAACAAAGAGGATGAGGGAAGAAATAATGCAATCTATTAGCAGTGCAACAAAAGTGGAAAAAAAAGGATTACGTGACTATCAGTCACCCTGCCATTAGCACTAGCTCTGTTGCCACATCACCCTCAGCAATGCACAAATGATGGCTGCTACTAAGTGTGATAGCACAAGAGTCAGTGTCTAAGACATAAATAAGTAATCTGATGTGCAGTATCTTAACTACTTCTCATTTAACAGAATTAAAGATGGATAAACATATGTTGTAAACCAATTAAATGTCATAAATTTTCTTTCTTTCTTTGTGCCTGGTATCAGCTCAAGAGAAACACAAGTCAGAATACAACAGCACACTAGGCCTGGCAAGTACTGCAAAAGCAATTTTAATGTTAAAGTAAAAAACCTTATAGCAGAATCAGAACATACATACTGAAATACACCCCCACTGCATAACAAAACTCATTCAGCAAAACAGGGGCAAATGCACTTAATCATTACATGACGCCAGTTCTATAGGTGTCAGTGAACAGTCAGGCATAAAAATTATTAAGACGATAAAAAGCCATCCTGGACTAAATATATGACTGTTCCTAATGGTTAATAAATGAAGCGTGAAAAAAGCAAACTCTGAAGCTTCTCCAAACCATCGAAAAACACTTTAATAACAAATGTTAAGTGCTTTTGGCCCAATAACCAACAAAAATCTCAGAAAAAAATAACATAAAAAAGATCACTCCTTATATAGAAACCAAAAATCAACCAAACAATCTTATTAAAACCAATAGATTCCCAATGACACTTTTAAGGAAACAGTACACACCTTTAAAAAATATTCAGAAATTCTTTCAATGCAAAAGTTCACAAACTTGTGGAATAAAAGTTGTGAAAAAAAGAGCCTGTATTTTATAGTAAGTTTAACATTGGACTGTTAACACAGGACTTTTACAACTTTTATTACACAAGTTTTGAACTTTTTGCATTGAAAGAGTTTCTGAATAGTTTTTTTATAAAAAGTGTTTACTGTTTCCTTAAAAGTGGCATTGGGATGCTACTGGTTTTAATAAGATTGTTTGACTGATTTCTGGTTTCAATATAAGGAGTGATATTTTGTATGTAATTTGTTCTGATGAACTTCCGTTTTGTTGGTTATTGGGACAAAATCACGTAACATTTGTTATTAAAGTGTTTTTCTATGGTTCGGAGAAGCTTTGGAGTTTGCTTTTTTCACGCTTCATTTATTAACCATTAGGGACAGTCAGTTATTTAGCCCAGGATGGCTTTTATCTTACTTAGTGTTTTTTTTAGCCACCCGTGCTTATGCTGCTTTCCTTTTAATGTGTGTGTGTGTGTGCGTGTGTGTGTGTGTGTGTGTGTGTGTGTGTGTGTGTGTGTGTGTGTGTGTGTGTGTGTGTGTGTGTGTGTGTGTGTGTGTGTGTATATGGTTCCCCTTCAAACCATCAAATGTTTAAAACATCGAAGTTCAGATAATCGAGACTAGAACATTGAGTTTTAAAACATCGAAGGTTTGAAGGGGTAGAAAAAAGTAAGTGTAGTTGGGAGAATGTTTGTGTTTTTGCAGGGCACCAAGATGCCCTGCATACTGTGTGTGCCTATGTGCCATCTGTGTGATGACACTACAGATAGGATATGGAAAATCTCTCATTTAGCGCTTCTGCATATAGCACTAAATGGGAGATTTCCCTTTACTCCACTGTAGTGCGGTCTCGGAGTTTGAATATTATAGTAGGGGGGTGGGGGGGAGCAGGGGGTCTATACAATTGTTAAAATTTAGTTTTCTTTTTTTTTTTTTTGGTTACACTTGTAACCTTTGATGTTTTATATATATATATATATATATATATATATATATATATATATATATATATATATATATATATATATATATATATATATATATATATAGATGTGTATGTGTTTGAGTATATCTGTATATATCTGTAGCTCTCTCAATATCAAAAAAAAAAAAAAACAGAAACAGTAATATTAAGGGAGAACTATTTCTTCTCTCAAAGATAAAACTAACTTCCCATTGTACCACCTTAGTAATGGGTACTAATCCTAACTCTAAAACTGCCCCTTCCACCGAACCTAATTCTACACTAGAGTCATTAACACCTTCCCATAACACTGTCACTACACAAGACATACTCAGACACACAAACATTCACAAACACATACAATCAACACTACATCTGTCCCCTTACCTAACTCTTACTCTTCTCTAAAATACACAAACTAGCATACCAACAAACAGCACCCATCTTTCACCATTCCCAGACCCTAACTTACATACACAATCACACAGACACAGACACACACACACACACACACACACACACACACACACACACACACACACACACACACACACACACACACACACACACACACACACACACACACACACACACACACACACACACACACACTTACCTATATCGACATACCATACCATCAACCTATCCAACGTTGGGCCATCCATTCCATCGACATTAAATAACACCCCTGCATTCAGTCAAATGCAGGAGAACCATATATGTATGTATACCTACATATGGTTCTAAACTCTAACTCACTTAACTCCATTCTATCCTCTCCCTAACCTCACTCAACCCACCCACCCACCCTATCCACTCCTCCACCCTACCTTCTCCATTCCTCCCCCTAATCCCTCACAGACTCACAACCACACCTTTCCTGCCTTCCCACCTCCTTGTTGGCCCATGTTGATATGATATCCCTCGGGCGTTCTCCTTGCGTGTCGAAGTGTCGTGCTCACTAGTCGGACTTCTTCTTCGTGCACCGTCGACTTCTTCACCTCGTTCATCGCTCTGCTGTCTGCTTGTCGACTTCAGAAAGAACTCACATATATATATATATATATATATATATATATATATATATATATATGTAGATATACATACATATATGGTTCTCCTGTGGCGGTAGCATTGTTGCTCACAGCAAGAGGTTCTCCCATTCGATTCTCGGCTGGAATGTGAGGAGTGCCTTCTGTGTGGAGTCTGCATGTCCTCCCCGTAGTTGGGTGGCATTCGAAAGACATGCGTAAATGGGCATGCCTTCGTTGAAGGTTGGACATTGAGCTGGCACCTTGGCGTTCGTGAAAATCTACTGCCAATCATTAGTGGACCGGAGTTCCGCTGTGGCAACCCCTAACCAGGAAAAGCCGAAAGACAAACAATATATATATATATATATATATATATATATATATATATATATACACACACACACACACACACACACACACACACACACACACATGCACACATATATTTACCAAGAAAAGGGAAAATCAGTTATAAAGGAACACCATATGACATGCTAAAATAGACTGTTGTCATAAATATTAATGCCACTAATGCAAGATCTGTGTTAAAGATCACTGTGCATTTTTATTATAAACAAGAAAACAGGATTCACATTGCTATTGCTTGTTTAACCCATGGTTTATTAAGTAAAAACAAAAGATGAGTGCTTTCACTCTTGTCAGATAAGTAACAAGTACCTTACTTGCTTAATGGAGTATTTCAGAAAAAACATGAGACATATTAGTTATATTAGAGGTGCCAGCTTGAAAATACCCCATATGTTTTTTAATATACTACCTGCAAACATGTCTAAGGATATTTATTTCCCAAGCACACCAGGAAACAGACCCACCACCATGAATACCTTTGATGATATTAATCCCCAATCCAAAGTACTAGGTGCTATAGACTTCAATCCTGTAGCAATATAGGCCCCCATCTGCCATCTGTTGATAACGGTATGTCAGTTGGAAGGAATACCATTCCATCAGTTGCTAAATAGTCTGCAGTGCAAGGATTGATAACCAGTGTGCATACAGAATGCCCTGTCAGTACCCCTGATTCTCACATATAGCATATGATTCATCCACACTGCAGCTTCCTGCATAGGCGATCACCAGAAGGACACCTAGCTGTTAAGTACAGGACATAAATATATGTATAGCTACATATACATAAAGAGCACCAAAGACAGTGTGTGCCCATGTCTCATGCCTATTCCTACTGTGTTTCATTTGATACAATACTGGTGCCTTGACTGATGATGCTAGTAAGAAACACACACAGCATTGTGAGACAGTAGTATATCACTGTCAACCCTGTATAAACAGAAGCATCACTGAGTGTGTACTCAGATTTCTGAAGGCACATTTCCAACACCTGGATACACTTGTGGTGGCTTACAGTCTGTCCTTCCATAGCTTCCAAACTGCTTCTAACATGCCACATGAATATCAGGACTCCTGCTGACTAGTCATCTATCTGGGTAATGTATTTCTCCACTACAGCCTGTCCTGTCACAAGAAAAAAAAATAAACACTATCACTGAATGATAATAATAGGACAAAGAGGCAGTAAACAGCAGCTGTAACTCTCCCATCCCTAAATAAAAAGTGGGCATAGCAAATGGTGGCACAGGTGAAACAGCAATGTCTAGTTCAACTACACTGGTCATTACAAGTATACATCGACAGTGTAGTACCGCACAGCAAACATGATGCAAGCATTATTAGGTAAAGGTTATGTTGTGCATTTCATGGTCCAGTAATACTATGTGTCAGAGAGCTCTGTGTGTACTGTAGTGGAGGAAAAGTGCAAAGGGTCACAGCCATCATTGTTTGCACATGTGACAAGGGACACACTGGCACATGGCTGACATTGACATCACAACAAGAGAGGGAGAGCATGTTCCTGAAGATGGAAAGTATGGCCATGTGGCAAAGAGTACCCTGTGTCATAAACAATGTCATGCCTGTGTGCAGCATTATGTGACTGTGATATGTCATGTTACTGGGGGAATGAAACTTGTATATGGTCTGCTGAGAAAGTGCCCTGCCCCTGAAGACTGGCAGCTATCACAATGCATTACATTGGATGATGCAGCAAGCTACCTCTAGATATGTAGGAGTAGATTGTACTCTGTGATGGCTTATGAGTGTGACCATCTCAGCCAACAATGCTGGACAGTATAACAATGGTGGAATTCACTATCTTCTAGACAGATATAGGTATAGAAGCCATATGTCCAAGCATATTCCTTATGAGTCCTAGCATGGCATTGTCTCTGGACTCTATGGTCTCACCTATGTGTGGCAATAAAGGGTGACATCCTTATGGAAGCCATGCATCACACCAATCAGCTTCATTTTGACATGAGTAGCAGCAAAATGTGCCTACTTGACAGCCCTCCATATCTGTTGATTGAGCCTTAGTTCTTTCAACATATCCAGGTCTAGGTGTGACATGGCATGCAGTAAGGATTCCCTGCTAGGCTGCTATTCATGGATACATTAATATTAGATGTAATGTGCTCCAGTGATACAGCTATCATAGTAAGTGCAGACAACAGCTGGGAATTGTGACACAGCCTCTATAGATGTCACTATAGCAATGGTCTGGTCTGTGAATATACAACATGTGAGACAGAATCCAAATACACATTTGACGTGTCATGTGTGTAAACAGTGGTACAGACTATGCAGATATAGAAGACGTATTACATTTTCAATAACTGTGTTTTTGCACACCTGACATACCTGCATACCCATGGGAAACATATAGGATATTAATACATTGTCACATATATGTTAGGGCATGTTCACTGAATTCCCCAGTGATACCCCAGAGCTCAGCTGAGGATCAACATGAGCATGTGTGGAGCTGGGATGGCTAACAGAAAAAGGCTTTAGATATGTAGCTTTGGTATCTCTGAATGCAGGGGTTGAGGACACCTATGTGGTAACATGTGACACATTCAGCTCCCATAGTATACTCAGAGTACACATGGGGCCAGTGACAGCTGACCCCCACAACATAGGTCCATAGCATATATGCATGCAACAGTCAGGATAGTGTACAGCTAGCAGTCCTGACAGCATATCTCTGAACTGTTCAGATTTTTGCAGAATGTCTAGATTTTTGACTTATATTTTTGCTCTGTTCCTTATAATACTTGTGGTTTTCTGACAAATCACTGATGATTGAAGCCACTAAATAATGGAATACATTTGAATTTCAGACTTCATATCTTTCAGAAAACACAAGCTAACACAACTTGTGTAATTTTAGCAACTTTCTAAGTTTATAAGAGCAATATTTAAAATATACCCTTATTTTTAAGCCTTTGTCTCCCTTTTATTTTAAGCTTTGTCCAGATTTCTTGCTTTAAGAGGTTGAAAGGTATGCCTGATGGTGGGTTGTCTTCCCTTACCTGCATATGGGACATACTAGCGATTAGCATATGCACTTATACTGCATTCCAAGGCAAGGGCTCGTATGCACATCACACCAGATATATAACTCATACCCTGGCACTACAGAACATGAAAGCTGGGTCATCTGAATTTTCTGCTGTCCATCAGCTGCTGCAAATTGGTGTTGATGCTCCTTTCTTCACTACAGGGTTTAGCATCTAGTTAGTGGCCATGGCAGGCCATTTGCTTAAGCCATATGTAAATAGCAGATTGTAGAGCATTCATGCATATGTATTTATTTACATTTGTTGATCGGGGAAGCCTGGTGGGCACAAAGGTCGCTATTTAGCTGAGGCCCAGGAAGAAAAACTCCAGTACGTGCAATACAAACAAAATCTTTTAAGTTATAAAATATCAACAATATCAGGCAAAATACAATTAAAATAAATTTTACAATACCAAAATAGATAAGATAGCAACTATACATAAAGTAGTACGGCTTCTTATACTAATTATATTCCATACATATATAGATAAATAACTATGCAATAGGATAGATGTCACAATGCAGTGTACTGAGTTATTTACAAAGGGTGGAAAGTAAAAGGTTGATTTAATTATAAGATGTAAGTGAAATGAGTATTAAAAGAGTTAAGAGAGGCATGGTTAAAATGTGGGGGGTGGGTGAAGACAGAGTGGTAGTTGGTAACAGAGTAGAGGGAAGCAGAGGTATAGTCAAAAAGGAGGAAGAAGCAAGTATCCATATTCATCAAGGACACCCACACCTCTAGGTTAGTGGCAACTCATGAAGCATCGGAGACCATCCAGGTACAGCAAACTGCTATACAACTGGTTGCATGTTACAGACCACCCTCCCAGTCTCAAGAACCCCCACTCAGCCTTCCTGAAGACATTGAAGATATGAATGTCTCACCAAATACCATCATATTGGGAGACTTCAACTACCCTAACATAGACTGGGTAGGGGAATTCATAAACTCAAATGCAATGGAACAACTAGGTCACCTCCCCCAAGGGGGAATATACTAGACCTGATCATCACAAACATCCTGAATATACATTTACCACCTCCACCCCCAGCACAAAAGACTACAGTGAAACTTCTCAAAAGCGACTTTTACTTACTCAAGACTGAGATGGTATCATTTAAGCCCTCAGGGTCAATGGAAACCACATCCCACAATGCTGAATCCTACACAAAATGCTCTCTGGACATCTCCAAGAATGCATGGATTGTGCAATCCCAAATAAAACCAAGACCCTCTCCACCAAAGGAGCATCCTGTCTGGTGGACCCCAGCCATAAAAAAAATTGTATAACAAAGAAGGAAGCTACTGCAAGACAGAGCAAAATCCATAAAGGAAGGCATCTCTGATCAGCACTAAAATATCCAAGGCCAACTTTGAGAGAAAAATCCAAGGACACACTAAAGATAACCACAAGGCATTCTTCAGTTATGTTAGAAACTCCATCACCTAATTATTATGGAACCTCATTTGAACCTGGTTGACTTTTTCAAACAGTCACTAGAGCCATTGATGAGGGATCATAGAAAAGCTAAACAGCTTAAAAGTAAATCCATATGTCACAAGATAAGAACAGAACCCATAATGTCAAGATTAGATGTGAAAGCAAACATGGGAGGGTTGTGATGACAAAGTTTGCAGAAAAGTGGTTAGAAAGACTTTCTACCTTCCCCACCTTATCATGAATGGGTTCACATCCAGATCCACAACAGCTGGAGAGACCCAGAAGTACCTCTCACCAAGGAGGATCAAGTTCCAACATATTATATATGCTGCTGCCAGAAAAAAAAAAGCTCTATTCAGAGAGCCAAAGATTTAAACTCAGTACACACATATTTTAATAAGTAAGGGGGGTCTTCATGCGCCACTACTAGACAAAGGCACAGTACTCTAAATTTATTCTATAGCTTGCAAATGCCTCAGGGCAGGTAGCCTAGTACTAAACTATGAAACTATGAAACTATGACACTATGTTATACTTATCCTGGAGATGTACAGCTACAGAGCCAGGATGTTGAGATGTCTTTTCTTAGATGTGTTTTGAATGCCAGTTGGTTTTCAAGAAGCCTGAGAGCATGTTGTGGGGCTTTCAGAGGGTAGCTACAGAGCTTCCTGATGTATTTTGGGCTTTAGTGATGGAGAGGAGGAGTTTGTCTATAGAGGGAAGAGCTTTGGTAGGGTGGTAGTGCTGAAACATGCCTTTTAGTGATGGATAATTATCAAGACAGTGGATTAGAATATGAGCTAGTAGTAACTGACTATAGAGTGGAGGTGATGTGGGAGTTCAGTTCAATTTAGTTGTTTAAGGCAGAACAGTGTTGAGTTCTAAAGGGGCTATTTGCAGCACAGTGAGATATTTTTATTGTAGCATTGCTCCAGTTTTATTTGTGTGGGGAGTCATACAGTATGGTAGGTAGGAGGAATGTTTTAGCTATGGTTTCTCTTGTTCTGTCTGTTAGGTGGGGTTTTGTTTTATATAACAAACCAATATTTTGGTGTTGTTTTTAATAACAGTTTGGAAGCATAGGTCAAATTTCAAGTTGTCTTCAATTGTGTGTGATTCCTAAGAGTTTGGTGCTAGGGTTCTGTTTAATCAGGGTATTATTTAATGATTGATTTTGACAAGAGTTTTGCTTTGGGATGTTTTTGGGATAAAAGTAGTAATTTCATTTTTTGGGGGGGGGGTTCAGTAGGTGGGTTGCCTAGCAAGGTTTCTATAGAAGTAAATTATTCTTGAGTAATTTCTTGAAGTTTTTGTAGGTTAGAGGCTGTGTAGATGAGTGCGGAGTCATCTGAATATTGTACAAGGGTGGTGCACTTGGGAGTAGTGTGTAGATCATTTCTAAATGTGTTAAACAGGAGGGGTACAAGTATGGAACCTTGTGGCACTCCTACAGTAACGGGTAGGAATGATGAGTATTCTTTCTGCCTTTTGACTGCTGAGAATCTATCAGTTAGGTAACCATTAAACCAGGAGAGTGAGGAGGGGGAGAGTTTTGGTTATAGTTTATTGTGAGAAACTGTGTCAAATGCTTTGAACAGGTATAGGAAGATGGACATTACTAGGTTTCCAATATTTCTGTTTTAATTAATGGTAGCAGTAAAGTGAAGTGAGGCAGCAGTGGTGCTATGGTTGGGATGAAAACTATGTGGTGTGTGGGAAAGAAGATTGTTTATGGTAATTTATTGAAGGAATTGAGAATGGATACACTTTTCTAATATTTTAGATAATGGTTACAGGATGGCTATTGGTCTACAGTTGGAGTGGTCAGCAGAGGGTCTTCCTTTATGAAGAGGAAGTATGTATGCCTTCTTACAAATGGATGGGACATGTGAGTTTTAGAGTGGATCTATTTATTGGTATAGATATTGGATATGGCAGAGCTTAACCTGCAATTTTTAGGAATTCAGGAGGAAGACTGAAGCAGAGCTTGTTGTTTTTAGTTATAGGAGGTAGGGACAGGTTTGAATGATAAGTGAGCTTTCATGGAGTTTTGTTGGTGGGTGTGGTTTGATAGTGGGGTTGTCTTTGATAAGTCAGACTACAGATTAAAGACTAAGCAACTAGGTTCCAGATATGCCAATGAATTGTATCTCAATGAAGTGCATGGCTGACACAAAGTGCAGCTAGGGTCCACAGCATGCTGCTGGCATGCAGCGAATGAGGGCAGATATACCTCCTTGTATTTCTACGTATGTGGATTTTCTGAGCTCTTAATTGGATTATTGGGATTGTTCAATTACTAATGCACTTTTGTTATACTTAAAACAATTAAGCCAGCTTTGGACAGCTGTGTGAGTTGTAACCAGAGCTTGTGGTAATTAAACCCAGTGGGAGTAGGCTGTAAGCATTTTCCAGCCTTCTGGTATTTTATATTACATGAGCAATCAGCCATCTTACTCTCTGGATTTTGGAAGCTTGCAAACAAAGCATTTGGACTATATTGTGCATTCAAGGAAGAACACTTAAACTACTGTACTTATTTTACCATTTAAATCAATGTTGTTTTTTCCCCACAGACCTACTCTTTTCATGTTGTGATTTTAAACTTGGAGGCTTTTGAGCTGTCTCTATTGTGTATGTATATATATATATATATATATATATATATATATATATATATATATATATATATATACATATATATATATATATATATATATATATATATATATATATATATATATATATATATATATATATATATATATATATATATAGCCCTGGAAGCTCCTCCCTGTCTTATAGCCTTCATCCATCTTACTGGACACGGACAGAAGAAACTGGGAAGGCCCTCCCCTTAGACGGTTAGTGTTCTTTGAAATTTTCTTAAAGTGTATGTTCCTCGTTGCTGGTTTGTCTGCTTTTGAATCACCTTGTAATTATTGGTAACTAGGTGTTTGATTTGCTTTAGTATATTTTTACTTTTGGCTAACTAAAGTGTGTTTACATTAAGAAGATTGGCACTGCAGTTCTAGTGGCAGTAGACAGGGAGCCTGGTCTGTCCACATTAGGAAACACACAGGAAGGCTTAAAGTGAGAATTACTTGTAGCTACTTGGTATGTTTTCACTTTTGGCTAACTAAAGTGTGTTTTTACATTAAGAAGACTGGGATTGTAATTTAAGTGACAGTAGAAAGGTAGCCTGGTCTGTCTGAGTTGGGAACACACAGGGAGGCTTAAAATAAGATTTTTTTCATTGGTCAGAGGACTTTTTAGTTGGTTTATTCAGTTTTCTTTGAGTCTATAAATTTAACACTCAACATAACAATCAGGTTGTCAGCAACATAAGCATTACACCCACTACATGTAGTGCTGACCCAACCCATACACCAACATATATAGATGCAGAGAATAGCAATCTTCCTAAACCCCAAAGATCTCTACACATTCCTTCAACATAAGAATCCTCAGCATCATTGAAAGCACTCCACCTAAATCACACGCAACACAACATGACACATATTCACACACACCCTTTGGATCCTGAACTACAAAGCCTATAAGGCAAGCCAACACACTACCCAATATTTTAATCATAGGAGACTCCACTATGAGACATACGGGTGTTCTGTCCACCAAGCTGAATAAGGAGAAAATCATAGTCAGTTGCTTATCAGGGATCAGGATCTCCCAATTAACCCACACACTCAAGTCATTAGACCGCAAACACCAGCATTACTCATTCATAGTCCATGTTGGTATAAATGACCTGAGATGTTCCTTTCTGGACTTTATGAAAAGAGATGTTATGGTGCTGTCAGACTATGTATCCCAGGCTGGTATGTGCCTAACACTAAGCAGCATTCTACCTTCATCAAGCATGATGCCAAGGCATGAGCAAAAGATGATTGACTTCAATAATTGGTTTAGTTTCTGGTGTCATTTCAAGTGGGATTAATAGTTGCCACTATGGGAGGATATGATTAGCAGACCACTTTGCTTTGCCAAGGATAGTCTGCACCTGTCCCCTTTAGGCTTTTGAATTTTGGCTAAATCATTGTTCTCCTTCATAGGTAGTTGTCCTTTTTTTAGGCAATACCAAACTGCCAAACCTTCCAAAAAGGGAATCTAAAGGTGTTACTGCTCAATGTCAGGAGCGTAAACAAAAAACTCCACTCACTCCAGGCTCTCCTCACCCTAGAGAATGTTGATATCTGTCCAGTTGCTGAGACATGGTTTAAAGTCATGGAGAACACACTGGCTATGGAGGTTTAAAATGCTTTACACACATTCAGGCCAGCTACTGCACAGACAAGGACTAAAGGTGGAGGTTTCTCAATCTATATCAACAGCAAACTTACCTCAAGATTAGTCAAAAAGGACAACATGCTTGATCTTCTATATGTCCAGATTTACATGCTTGAAGTCAAAGTCCCATAGCATATCCTTGCAAGCTAAAGGTTGCACTCTTTGCCCAAGAAACCCATAACTCATACTCGGACTTACTGGTGGCCCTCACCATTCAAGCCAATAGAATATTGATGGACAACCTCAACTACCCCACTATGAACTTCAGTACTTACATAACCCCAAACTCACAGGCTCAGACATTCCTGGGCTTTCTAAACACAAACACAAACACCTTGGATCAGATAGTATATGCACCCATTAGGGGTGCTAACATACTCAGCCCTGTTGCTCAAAATGTGGAAGAGTGCTGTACCCAACTCATGTAGAATCTGCTCTGGTAAGGCCAGATAACAAAGCCAGATAACAAAGCTGTCTCCTTCATAATAAAAATCAGTTCTGTAACACTGGCTAAACCTGTAACATTTAGGAACTATTCTAAGGCAAACTTCCTACTATTAAGTGATAACCTGTCAAATTTCAAGCCACCATAAACCTTGAGAACACAGATGCCTGTGCAGAATTGTTCACAGAAATACTGCGCAATCATGATAATAAATACATAGAGATAGCTGTGCCCAACAGAAGTAAGTCCAGAACTAACTCAAAAAACCAACCATCCTGGCGGAATCCAAACATAAACAGGTTGTCATCAAAAGAAATAAAATCATATCCAAGATTAGTAAGTGCTACACCCAACATGATAAAAATACTGTCATCAGTCTAAACAAACAACCAAGAGGGCAAATTAAATATGCTAAAGCCAGATTTGATGTAAAAATAGCCTCCCAGGTAAAAGACACCCACAAGGCTTTATTTAGCTATATCCAAAACCTCAAAGGCAGGACACAGCAGTCTGCAGAACTGGTTGTAAGTGTAGTCACCTATATGGAGCCAGAAGATAAAGCAAATCTGCTGGCTGAAAAATTCAGCAATAGTTTTGCCTCCATCACCCCCTACCCCTCAGGAAATGAAATCAAACAAAATCCCCCCAACTATCACTAGAGAGCAGGTCCTAGATGTGCCCTGTTATGCCAAAATCACTGCATCAGTGGACCCCAATAATATTTCAGGATGCCTCCTAAATTGCCTGAAACATGACCTATTGGGACCATGGAAGTCATTGTTTAACTGTAGTCTCCAGACAGGCTTTGTACCAAGATTATGGACGACTGCAGTGGTCATCCTTTTCCACAAGGTCATGCCATCAACAGACCCTGGGAACTACAGACCTATAAGTCTGACTTGTCTAATATGCAAAGCCAAGGAAAGAATTATCAGAGAAATGGTTAAGGACATAAAAATCCTTCAAACACTGTACCCAACTCAGTTTGGGTTTGTCATGGGCAGACCATGCTTACTCAAGCCTGGTGGGCTCCTTTGAGAAGGTGACCAAGACAATGGATAAGGGCAAAATAATACACACTGCCTACCTTGACCTGGCTAAGGCATTTGATACAATATCCACTCAGGCATTGTAAAAAACTCATGGATATTGACATAAACCCCTGTGTTACATGCTGGATAGCTATCTCACTCTCAGGTAAGACCCAAGAAGTTAGAATAGGTGAGATCATCTCCACAAAGAGGCCAGTCACTAGCAGAGTCTCTCAGGGATCTGTACTGGGTCCACTCCTTTTGGGCATCTACTTCTCTTAAGTCAAGGTCAATGTCAAGGGCTTCTGGATGACCAATTTTGCAGACGACTGCAAACTGGTAGCAGCCATTGAATCCCCTCAAGACACTCGCATCCTACAGGAAGGACTAACACAGACAAATAACTTGTGACAAAGCCATGTCGTAAAACTCAATGCCAAGAAATGCATGATAGTTCCCTTTGGGAAGTCAGACACCCTAGGAAATTACAATATCAATAACACACCCCTTAGAGTTGAACCACTAGTCTTGAGATTTTGATATGTATGTAGATAGTGACCTGGTTTTGATTAACGTGTCTGTTCCAGTAAGGGAATCATTCTATACTGCTCAACGTATAGGGTGTGGCATCTAGGTCCAAGGAAGTCATTGTTCCACTGTATTCAGCCTTTGTCAGGTTCATCATTGAGTACAATTATCCTTTGGTATCTACCTGACCAGACACATACAACAACTGGAACGTCCACAGAGGTTATTCACAAAAAGACTACAGGCCATGAACAGCATGCCCTATGCAGTTCACCTCAAAGTCCTATCTTGATACTTTGTTTCCTTCAGATTGTTGAGAGGCAATTAAGATATCATTGGATCCCACTCTGATGGACATTTTGCATATCCTCAAAATAAATTCCATCATAATTAATGCAAGGATTTAGACTTTGCTTGTGACATACATATAACACATTGAAGGGACAGGTATGCATCTCGGAGAATTCCCCTTCTTTGTAACAAGCTTCCCATACATGTGAAGCAGAGCTCTTCCCTTATCCTATTCAAGGGAAATCTGGACCAGTATGGGAAGTCTGAAATACACCCTGAGTCTTGCACCTATGTCTCTAATGGACAAGGCAGACGGTAAATCGTTCCTTATCTTACATATACCCTTTAAAATAACCTCAAAGGCACATAAACTTGTGAGATACAGTTGGTTGGCTAGGCTTATAAAGGTCCCTGTGGTCATTTGCCTAGGATGTACCCATAAACCTATGACCCTATATCACTCTTTATGGCTGCACATGATTAAACTGCCTGTGATTTAAAATTCAACTATCCAGCATGGAAACTGGTCACCATACTGTTCTACATGACTTTCATGGTAATGGCTGCTCATGCTAATATACATCATATAGGTTCATAGGTTCATAGGTAGGTACTACGCTATTGGCCCAAGGGCCTAGGTAAGCCCAGCCAACAAGGGTCCCTGGCTTACGCCACCCAAGAAAGTTATTTTCCTGTGCCACTGTCGAGCAGAGACACAGAAGTGATCCCCGGGGTGTATTTACCATATAATGCCTGCATAATGTGCCAAGAAGTAAAATAATGCTCTAACTACTGCATAGCCAGTTCAGTGGCTGCTAGAACTCTTTTCAGGTTCAAATTCATAAGGTAGATGCATAGTGTAAACTTGTAGAGCTGCTTAGTGAGGATATTGGCAACTGCAGGACCTGATAACAGTTCAGGCACTGTTATCATGACCTGTAGCACTGCCACTCTGAATTTCTCCAGCAGAGGAAGAACTTAGGCTAGAAAGTCTAGAATGGTAGAGTAACAGCTTGCATTTGCTACCATTTTGCATTTGCTGCCATTTTAAAGTATAATTTTACCTTTTGTTGTTATTTAGACCTGTATTCCCAATATTGACTAATTTCTCTAACATGTTCTAGTAAATACCAGGCAGCCTATTGTGGGGGACAGTATACATGCGTGCTGTGCCTGCTACTTGTATACCTGTATGCCTCTCAATGTCTTTATGGAAGAATTCTGGATAAAGCCTACAATAGTGGGGGGACAAAGGCCCAAAAATAGAGGCATATTTTAAATATTGTTTTTGTACACTTAGAAAGTTGCTACAATCACAGGAGTTATTTTACAATGCATTTTGTGAAAGATATGAACTCTGAAACTCAAATGCATGTCATTTTTAGTGACTTAATTCCCCAGTGATGTGCCAGAAAAACACAAATTTTATGCGGCACAGACTAAAAATACCAGGCAAAAATCTGGACATTCTGCAAAAATCTGCACAGCTGAGAGGTATGCGTATGTGTTTTGTCCTACTGCATATTGACAGGATGCTACATATACATTCAGTTATGAGTCTGTGGATACCATGAGGATTCTGCCATTTTGCACATACATGTAAAGTTGTAGCTTGGCTGTAACGCTGTTGGCACATTTCCATGTATCTGCAATCATGCACATACATGTAAGGGCTATAGCTTATCTGTGAAACCACTGGCACCTGTCTATGCATCTGCTTTCATAAATGTACAAGTAGGAGCATAGGTTTTCACTGATGCCTTTATCACACATATACCTGTGTGAAATGGCCGCTTTGTCACTTGTTTCATTCAGCACGGACAGAGGCTAACCATACTGAGTGCAACAGGAGTGAGACGAGATAAGGAACACAACAAGGCTAGTGTGCTACTTACCTATACTTTGTACTTTATTCCTTGGGCATTGGAAAGAAATATTCAGTAATGTTATCCTTCCCATTGTGTCTTCCTCTTACAGGTTATGAGACTGGAACACCAAAGATTCTTCAACCTTATCCAGCCATTGACTGTGTATCAGATGTCTAGGTTTGGAATGCCTCAACGAGGAGCTCTGACTTATCCCAGGCAGGTAGCCCAGCTTGATTTCTTGTTCTGGCCCAGCCACCAATGCAGTAGAGAGTATGGGAGGTTTGTTGACAGTGCAAAGATGGAAAAAGGTACCTATCCCCACAGAAATGTGCCTTGCCTCTTCCACCAGCATTTTCTCTTCTTTCTTCCATTCCCTACTATCCTACACTTCCCTTTTCCCCCTTTTGTGGAAATACACATTTAGATGGCTGGGTACCTGGCAGCAAGTGCTTGTAATTTGTTGTAAGTTATTCTTATGAGGTGCTTTCTGACAGCCTGCTTCATCACATAATGATGCATCCTGCCTGTAACCATTATGTACTGACAGAGACGCACTAGTAGGAACATGGTCATTATCATGTTGCACCACTTACTGTTTGCTCTGCTTCACTTTAGTTTGCCTGTGGATCTTTCACCTGGCTCCAGCTGTAATACTCACAACAGCTAAGTGTTCAGCCATGCACCTTGTAACAATTTATATATTCATGCCAAATTTAAAATCCAGTATATTTCCACTTAATAGTGTCTTGCTCAGGTGAGAATTGCATCTCTGTAAATTACATCCATGGTATACTCTTGCTAAATTCATTTCTTAGATGTAATTCCCTGGAAGTCAGCTCCTTAAAGAAATACAACTAGTATAGAATTCTGCCTTTCTAAATGTGGCTCCCAGAAGAAGCAGCAGCAATAGCACCATAAAAATGATACAAAGTAACTATTTATGTTTATTCCTACTGATGTGCCAATGCGATGCCTGAAACTGGGAAGTCATAGGGCAACATAGCATCATACTCTTCTTTTATGTTTTTTGACTTGTATTATAAGGGAATCCTGATTCTTATTTGCATGAGTTAGAATTAGCTGTGCGTAAATCAAAGGAGAAAATATAAATTATTATGCAAGTGATGCTTTGTAATTGCAGTCAAAATATGCAGTAGTAATGGCAATATATGTTATAGGAATGATTTGCTGCTTAGGATACTGCTGAGAAGCATAGTGCAGTTATAGCCAAGCGATAGAATGCAAATTCAGTACTTTTTTGCTTTAAGTGGTGTTTTACATTGAAATATCCCAAAAGCTGTAACTTACTCAAACTTACATTAAACTGATACTATTCAGACTACAAATTATATCTTATGATGTGAAAAAAAATGTCAATAGGTTAAATGCTAGCACATCATGTAATGGCTGCATTGCAAGTTGTAATGCCATTTGATGAGCAGGTCCTGTATATGTTGTAACCCTCAGGTTCTATTCTATTCAAGGAAAATTGTGGTAGTTAGGCTAAAACAGAAATACTAATCAAATTATTATATTAGGTTACTAGCATTGATTCTTGGCTTATAACATACCAACAAACAAGATGCTATATATCTGTGGACTTGTAATTTATTTATTTTTTTCTTTTTGAATGTTATTCTTAAGAAGAATGGAAAAGATTACATAGATACTGTGAAAACTATTGTGAAAACTCCTTCAGTATTTGTGGGGTTTTGAATTTTACAGAAGTATGACAAAACTTAATAGGTCCCATTTTTATATTTTGACATTTTGGTTTCAATAACAACTTGTGGTTTATTATAAAACGCATTCTGCAGAGATCAGACAAACAAACTTGAACTGCTTCTGGGTGTTCATGATAAAATGTCTTACATAAAATGTGTTTTCATTTACACTGTAATAATAATAACTGCATGATGCTCAGATAGCATAAATTAACCAGCGACTTGGGTATCATTCAAGGAGTCAGAGTACCTGCTGCATCAAATCATTATCCTGTGTCATCACAAACGAACTTTGCTTCTTTAATGCAAGGGTATCATAATTTTAACCAGGAGTGACTTCTAAAGCTGTCAGTATAACAATACAGCGTCTCATTCAACACTTGAATCCACAATGTTTGAAGCATCTGAGAACATACTAGGATGGATATGTGTGTGTGTGTGTGTGTGTGTGTGTGTGTGTGTGTGTGTGTGTGTGTGTGTGTGTGTGTGTGTGTGTGTGTGTGTGTGTGTGTGCTAACCATGAGAAAGCATAGGCTGGTCTGATCTACCACATTTAAAAAGAGAACTATATTTAGCAACTAGAATGCAAAATAAATCATCAAAGACTACCTATCGAGGAGGAAACATGCTAACTCTAACACTGTTTACCTTAATTGCTTAACTTATAGAACTGCATGAACAATGTGGGTGACTCCTTGGACAGGATGAATAGCACATTTAAACATGCAGTGTCTGTTCTGGATCATCTGTTAAGAACAAGGGCTGCTCCTCAAAGCTGCTCATCACATTTTCAGATGTTAGCTGACCTGGTCATGAAGAGGAGTGGCCCCATAGCTGCAGTGGTAGCAGTTCCACTGTTACATAAGTGATGGATATGTCTACACCCAGTAGAGGTTATTCCAGTGGTTACGGTCATGCTGATACTTTCTGCAACAGGCACCGGCCATATCTAGATAACACACCTGCATCTGGTAGAAGAGCCTGTAATTCTCCTGACATAGATAGCCCTTGTGGATGGGGCATGCATGTAAAGCTGATCTATCTACCATGTATGGCTTGGGTTTACCCAGAAGGCCATAGCACAGTACTGGCCAACATGCTGAGGTTGTGTCCTTGGAGACACAACCACTGCCCCTAGCACACAACCCCCTCCCACATTCACACACAGTGCACCAGGCCCTTCAACCCACTTACCCATTCTCCCAAATCAAAACTCTATAAACTGCCCTTAAGGGTACTCATCCCGCTTGCCTCTGTCATTACTCACACTCACACATTTTCTTATGAAAGACATACAATCCTCTATTCCCATTCTCACCTGTACAAATGGTGATTGCTGTGCTCTGACCTTCTAACATTTTGACTTGGGCTGTCTATGTCTGATGCACAGAGTAACTAGCCAATGCGTGGGTAAGCACACTCTGGTGTTTTGGTATGTGTCATTGTTACCTCTGTGTTTATGCTTAGATTTATTATAGTTCTGTATAATAAGTTCCTCACCATCTTGTCAAATGATGATAAGAGTGCCTGTCCATATAACAACTGAGTCTAGCACTGACAATGTCTGAGCACAGAATGATCATCCTGTGCATGGGTATTCCCAGTCTAGTGTGTTAGCATACATGATTTTTACTGTTTGTGTCTGCTTAGCTGTTATATATTTATTTATGATGTGCTGTCTCTTAGCTAGTGCCATGGCATATTTTGATCACCTCCATCTGCCATAGCCTTCCCCTGTTGATGGTTTCTACACTGACTCATCATCTGTTTCAGCTGCCATTGCATGTGGTGCTGGGAAATGCAGTCCCTGCACTGGGCAATCCTGTTTTAACTGCTTTCTAAGTATGTTATGTAGCATAGCACAGATGGTAAGTATTTTGGCACAGGTGGCAGTGTCATAATGCACGGCATGACCAGATGTATCCAGGCAGTGGAGTCATACCTTCAACAGGCCAAACACGTTCAATTATGTTTCTGTTTTCTGAATGGGCAAGGTTGTAATCTTGCTCTATATTGTTCTGTCGATTTTTCAGTGGGTCATGAGCCATGTTTCTAGGGCATATCCAGCATCTCCCACTAGATGCCCCTGTGGAAACTCACTCCTTGCAAATCATTGATACAATTTACATATGTGGCACCATATAAGTGAATCACGGCAACTGCCTGGGTGGCCTGCTCACACATTGTTGATGATAGCCTGTGCGTGACAAATCACCTGGCAATTGATGAAGTGATACCCTCTGTGGTTCACATACCTTATTCCCTGTTCATCAGTAGGAGCATTTATTTTAATGTGGTTACAGTCTATGTTCTCCAGTATCTCGGGGAACTGGACTATGGCATAGAAGTACAACATGGCGTTTGTCCTCTCCACTGGGATATGCTGGAAACACATATATTCCCCTACATGCTGTAGCATGACATTGAGTAACTGCTGCAGTATTCTAGAGGTTGTTGCCTGAGATATGTCCCACTGTGCCCCCAGTGGGTCACAGGAAGGCCCCTTTTGCTAATATATGTAAAGCCACACGTCCCATATTTTGTACAGGAATGTGTACTTAATTCACATGGGGATACATATGAGGTCAACACATGTCCACTCTTTGTTTTACAGTGTCTGTATCCACACCGTAGTGGTCCATAATGTTGCTGTCACTGAAGCAGGATGTGTTGAGCATGGTTGGAAAACCCTATACCTTCAGGGTCGATGTTATGCACCATCAGCAACAGCATCTGGTATAAGAGCCTCTTGCAGATACAGCTTTGCAATGGCTGCAGCAACCCCTATCTTTTTTTTCTCTTCTTGAATTCAAGTATATGGCTGTGTTCATTGCTAGTATGTGTGTGATGTGGCTGAGAGTGCTTTATACATTTTTGAATCACTTTGCTATATTTTTTTACATCATTACCATACACCACAGCTCCCTCTATGACCGTTAGAGGTAGCTCAGCTGTATCTCATTTTCCAGCTGGCCTCATCATACAGCTGTGCTTACTGAATTGCATACCACCCACTTGTCCATGCTCATCATACTGTTGTGCTTAGCGCAATGAGACAGGTGTTTATGAGTCCCAGCCAAGGTCACAAAACATTATTTTGCCCTTTGGTGATGCCACAGCATGGAGTTTTAGAATATGCATTCATATGTCTAAATGTGGGTATCCATCTGTATTTGTATTGGTTTGTTAATTAAAATTTATGCACACAACCACATGATATTTGTGCTGTGAGACCAGTGAGGAAATAAGTCAGTTAGACTTGGGGTATAGGAAATTATAAGTTTAGAAGCTGATTACTTTAAAAGTGTCAAAATTAAAAATGGTACAGTAAGAATGAAGATTAATTGTAGTGTTTATAAGGGTTCCCATTGTATTTTCTAAGACCTTAGTGCAATCCGCATAACTGTAAAAATTTAAATGTGATCACACAGAAATGTGTTTTAAGTCTGAACCTGCTCTGTCTTGGAGAAGTCATCTTCTCTAAGGAACTATGACCTTGGAGTTAGTATCTGTAAGCAATAGGGTTATGGGGGTGTTGCCTCCATGCAACGAACACTTTTTTGGCATAACAGTGTATTTCATACTTTGCTATTACTTTCTAAGACTAAGCATATAAGTTTCTGAGTTCCAAGATTCACATTGTAGTGTTCTAGAACTTTTGTTAAAGCACTATGCTGTAGGCACCACAAGCCGTGGTGAACAAGGTTAGTCCGAAACTATGCAGGGACACTTTAAGGTCCAATTACGTATACTATATATTTGCAGCAATATTTAAGCTACAATCTGGTCATAGGCCAGGGTATATATTCCAACCAAGTAGGGTTATGAAAACAATAGACAAATTGTATCTCCCCTATCAAAAATATTAGAAAAATATATTAATACACAACTTCCCAACTATCTAATATATAACCGGCTTCTATTTGCAGCCCAACATGGCTTCTGTCCTCATCACAACTACTGCTTTGCTAAATTTTGTTAATACTGTTATACTCATGGAGATGCCAGAAGCAAACAAGGTAGTACAAGCAGTGAAATGGAAAATTCTTGCCAGCACCTGTTGGTGATCTACGATGATCTGCACAAACCCAATCATTTTCAACATATTCATCCTTAACCTTTACGTTGCTACCAAAAATATTTCCCTAGTTCAATACACTGATTACTTGACCTTAATCTTCTCTGCCAGTTCTCTAAACTCCAGGACCTTACAACAGTCTTTATCGACTGAAGCATGGCTACATGGCTAAATAATTGACAACTACTTCTAAACAATAAACAAAAATATACTGGTCATTACCTTAAAACATATCTCTACCAAAACAACGCAATCACAAAAAATTACTGGGTGTCATCATAGATGACAAGTTTGGATTTGACCACCATGAATTACACAGAGTTAAAAATCTAATTCAAAAATAGGTGCATTACACAGAGAAAGTAGCGTTATATTGATGAAAACTGAATTCAACTTCAAGTCTGGGTGAGTACCTTCACATGTTGAACCCTGTTTTTACAAAATCTCATCAAGACAACACTGATATATGCAATGCATGCTTTATGCCTCCATTTCATGAGGCCATGTGCAGTAAATTACAGCTATGCCATGGATGGAGTCCCTATGTGTGCCCTCCAGCTGATGGTTCCCTTCCTGTACAGCATGGGTACATAACATGGATATGTTATACCTAGGTGTTGCAAACTAAACAAAATGTTGTGATTTACCTTATCACTGCCTTTTACAGATGCAGTGTAATAATAGTCTTTTTCTGATATGTAAAAATAGCCGTTGATGGTTTTATGGCAGCACGTAGGCTGGGAAGCTATGATAATGTCTGCTAGGAAGTCTTATTATCTCTGCATACATGGCATGCTCTGTATGGTGAGAGAAATTGCCTTACATATGCTGTCAATGAAACAAGTTCTATAATGGGGTAATATATATTCTGTAGGGTGGCAGCCTTATTATCGGCACAGTAATGATCAAACATTAGGGTGTGACTATAGAATTTTCACCAAGAACATCAAGGTAGTTGTGGTATCATGGGGAATTCTGTTTCCAAAAATGCAGTGTCCTCAAGAGTCGATATAAATATGTAGTGGGGTTCAGGAATGAGGGATTCTTGAAGTCTTGTAAAAGTGCGTTTTTAGTGCTTTAAATGTTGTATATCTTTGAATATTTTTGTTGTTGTTTTTTTTTTTTTTTTTTGGGCTCCACTAAGCTGACCATCAGCTTCCTCAAGAGACTATCCTCATCCACTTGGTCTACTGGACTCCAGCATCCCTTTGACTACCTTCAACCTATATTTGGGCTGGTGAGGAGACTGAAGCACCTGGAACACTATCATATTGTTACCAGGGACTGTTTTGTCATGCCCCAAGTATACACTCCTAGCATCTAACACCAGATATGCAATGGGATGTGTTGACATATTATCCCACCTCCATGGCACTTAGTCAGTATCGTTAATGCCCTACGGACAGCAACTCATGTCTACACCCAGTTCCCAATAGGAATTAACCATGAGCACACCCGAGCTATAGCTCACAACCTGCAGGCATTATAAATAGGAATAAAGGCCCTTGAGAAGTAGGGATGTCCAGCAAAAAATCTGGCATCTACTTAGCATAACATTTGAATACCAAAAAGCCTGTAACTCTTCTCACTTTCAGTAAGAATGAGGGATATTACCAGAAACACAAGTTTAAAAACAGAGAGTTACAAAAATAATATATAATTATCAAAGGAATTATGTAAAACGTGTAAACTTTTAATGAACCATATTGCAAAATTCTACCACACAAGGTTATTTATTTTTGCTTCAGAAAAAGGGAGATGTACAATGTCTGTCTTTTTTTTAATTATTGTTGTCACTAGTGTGCTAATTATTGCTGTTTTCTGTGTAACAAGTCAAAACTAAGAAAATCTCAAGGTATTATTGTTCAATGCTAGGAGTCTAAACAAAAAGCTCCACTCCCTAGAAGTTCTCTTTACCTTAGAGAATGCTGACATCTGTGTGGTCAATGAGACATGGTTTAAAGCCTCAGGGAGCACACCAACAGTGCTTGGTTTTAATGCCTTCCACATGTCTAGGACAGCTACTTCACAGGCAGGGACTAAAGTTGAAGGTGTCTTAATTTTCGTCAAAAACAAATATACTTCAAGGCTGGTCGAACAGGATAATCCACTTGAGCTGCTCCATGTTCAAATCACCATAGGTAAAATCCAATACCACTTCCTTGCAAGCTATAGGAAACCCATACCATGTATTTAAACTTAATAGAAACACTAACCATCCAACCCAATACCATATTCATGGGTGACTTTAATTACCCCACTATTAACTGAGAATCCTAATGACACGAAACATACATGCACAGAGATTTTTGGTTTTTGTAAACACAAACTCCCTGGACCAGATAGTCAATACACCAACCAGGGATGCAACCATATTGGATCTGGTACTCTCTAATATGGGACAGTGCTGCACACCCCCTACTGCAATGCCTTCTCTGGTAAGGTCAGACCACAAAATGTCTCCTTTGAAGTAAAAATAAAACCTGGACCCCCAGCTAAACCTGGAATCTTCAGGAATTTTAAGGCTAACCTCCTGCTATTAAGTGAGAACCTGGCAAAATTTCAAGCCCCCATAAACCCTGAGAACACTGCTGCCTATGCAGAATTGTTCACATAAACCCTGTACAAGCATGTTAATAGCTGAATATATGCAGCTGTACCCAGCATGAAGAAGTACAGAACCAACTCAAAAAACAAGCCACCCTGGTGGAATCACAAAATCAATAGGCTGTATAACAGGAGGAATAAAATCATGGCAACAATTAGGAGGTGCAGCACCCAGCAGGATAAGAGCCCTCTCATCCAACTAAACAAACAACACAGAGGACAAATAAAGTCTACCAAAGCCAGATTTGAGGTAAATTTTAGCCTCCCAGGCCAAGAACAACCACAAAGCATTCTTTAGCTACGTCCACAACCTCAAAGGCAACACAGAATTTTGTGCAGAACTCATTGTAAATGGAGCCACCTATACTGAGCCAAAAGATATAGCAAACCTACTGGTTGATAAATTCAGTTCCAACTTTATCATTTTCTCCCCCTCAACCTTCCCTCAGGAAATATCATCAAATATATCTCCCTCTACTATTACTAGGGAACAGGTCCTTAATGCTCTAAGACCAAGAACACTGAATCAATGAGCCCAGACAATATCCAAGGATGCATTCTAAATAGCATGAAACATGACCTATCAGGGTCTCTGGAATTACTATTTAACTGTAGCCTCCAAACAGTCTTCATGCCTCATTAATGGAAAAAGGCAGCATTCATCCCTCTGCACAAAGGTGGGTCATCTACAGACCCTGGAAACTACAGACCCATAAGTCTCACTAGTCTTATATGTAAAACCATGGAATGAATTATCATGGAGATGATTAATAGAGATATAGTAAACCTCCAGATACTGGACCCACCCCAGTTTGGTTTTGTCAAGGGCAGATCATGCCTACTCAGCCCGGTGGACTTTTTTGAGAAGGTCACCAAAGCAATGGATGAGGGCAAAATCTGTTACACTGCCTACCTTGACTTGGCCAAGGCATTTGACACAATACCCCACTCGGGCATTGTTGACAAACTCAGGAGGTTACGTACAAACCCATATGTCACCCGGTGGATAGACAACTGGCTCACAGATAGGACCCAGCAATTTAGAATTGGGGAGTCAGCCTCTACAAAGAGACCAGTCACAAGTGAAGTCCCTCAGGGCTCAGTCCTTGGACTATACCTTTTTGACATTTACTTCTCAGAAGTCAAGGCCAATGTTGGTGGTCTGTGTCAGACTAAATTTGCAGATGATTGCAAATTAGGAGCTGTCATTGAATTGCACACTGAAACAAATGTTCTCCAGAAGAGGCTGACACAGACAAACAACTGGTGTCAGAGCCATGGATTACAACTAAATGCCAATAAATTCATAATAGTATCCTTTGAGAATTCATCCATCCCTGGTAACTATCATATTGACAACGCACCCCTTAGAGTTGACCCAGTAGTCAGGGACTTAGGGACACACATAGATAGCAATCTAGAGTGTGACCATCAAGTGTCTACAGTGGTGAGGAAATCATTCTATCTTGTGCAACTTAAAAAACAAAGTATGTCATCTAAGTCCAAAGAAGTCATTGTTTCCCTGTATTCGGTATCCATTAGACCTATCATTGAGTACAATGCCCCCTTTGGTATGTACCAAACCAGGCATATCCAACAATTGGAATGTCCACAGAGGTTCCTCACTAAAAGAATACAGGGTGTAAGTAAAATGTCCCATGCAGACTGCTTTGAGGCTCTATCCCTGTATTCTGTCTCCTGCAGGCTTTTGAGGATAGATCTATGCCTGGCATACAAGACATTGTCAGACCCAACTCTGATGGACCTCCTGCATATCTACAAAACAAACAGCACTAGCATTTCCCATTCTAAAGACTTAAACCTTGCCTGTGATATAAATAGGACCTGCTGGAGAGATGGTATGTATCCCAGGGACTATCCCATCTATGGAACAGGCTCCCCATCCACATGAAGCAGAGTTCCTCTCTAACCCAATTCAAGTGCAACTTGGCAGTTGGGTAGGAAACTGGAAATTTATCCTTGGTTTGGCACATATGTCCCTAATGGACACAGGTAACATGTAAATTGTTCATCTCCCAGACCCATATATCAGAACTTGTCAGAGATTTGGGAAGCATGGCTAGGCTTAAAAAGGCCCTTGTGGTCATTAGCCTAGTAAACACCCATGAACCTATGAACCTACTACACACCTCAAAAAATCATATTTTTAGAAAATTGTGCAAAGGGGTAAATTAAGACTGAAAATAGAGATATACCTCAAAAAATAGGGACAACCTCTTCAGGGATAAATCAAGCCTGAAAATAGGAATGTTCCTCCAAAATAGGGATAGTTGAGAGGTTTGAAGAGAGTGCATGTTCTCCCCTCCAATTTGAGTACACATCCTTCATTCTTTTCCCATGCCTCACATGCCTAGGCAACTGAATTAATATGAATCAGCTGGGCCAAATTCATGGCTTTATCCATATATACCATAGTGTTTATATATATTTGAATGCTGTTACTATTTTGCAGTCACAGTTTTGACTGTCAGTCATAAAATATATGTAATTTCATATGAAGCCCATTTTATAATACAGTATCAGGACTCTCAAGCGACCAGAAAAAAATCGAAGAAACAATACAGTATGAACAATTAGTTTTTTCATGTGTTGCACTTTCTAGTTCCTCCTGCAGAAACATAGCTCACATTTTTAGTGTTTTAGAGTTTTAAAAAGGAAGATACAAATAAATTCACTTTCTCCCCAACCTGAAAACAAGTCAAACCAAACAAGTCAAATCACTATAATGTCAACACTCACTCCATACTCAGGCAGTTTGCATCACATTGCACATTGTCTCTCTGATCTCTCAAACACACACACACAGTCTCATCAGCTTTCATACATGCATTCACTCTCTCTTTCTTTCTCCGATCTCTGACATACACTCTCATCAGCTTCATACATCTCTCCAATCTCTCACACACTTTCGCTTCTGCTTTCATACATGCATTCACTCACTCTTTCTCTCTTAGATCTCTCACACACACTCTGTTAAAAATATTATTATTCCAGCCAGGCTTTTAATTATCATATTTCAATATTAAAATCAAATTGATACAGTGTTTATGGTATGGTATGGTATGGTATGGTATTGTATAGGGTATAACTTTTGTCAGGTTATTTTTAATAGTAACTCTCAAGCAACCAGAAACTACACTTATCTGGCATCTACCAATCCCCATGGTTGCCAGTTAACTGAGAGTTTACCGTATATAACAAATGGCTATTTTGCCAGGTATGGCCAACAAGAACTTGTACTCTTGTATTCGGCATATTCCAGAAGTGATGTTTCATATAAGTGCATGTATTAGTCAGGTACATACAAACATGTGGCATCTTCTGGGCATGTGTCTATTCATGTATATAGGTGTACATATGGTAAATATTTTTTTGTCCTGTCACCTTGCTAATTATTTGTCCCTCTCTTGGTCAGTTGGCCTAATTGTTTCCATGAGGTGGGAGTTAGCTGAGAGGAAAAATCATTAGGACAGCAATTAGGAATGGTTTGAGATTTGTTTTTTTTCTTTTTTTCCCTAAAGCCCTAAATGCAAGGGGGTAGGATTACTCACAGGTGACTGTTCTGTGGATTAACCATGCTGAATGGCTCATTAATTCCATGAGTGCATTTCCAATAAGTAACACCATGCATTGCCTTAAGGAACCTCAAAAAGCTTTCCCTGTTCTCCACCTGGGATGACTATGCCTCTGCCTCCATCCAGGCATGACCCCTCCATGACAGAGTGAGTGGTCCCTTCCCTTACCTTCACTTCTCATTCCTCCTTACCCGACTTGTCCAGTGCCTCCTTAGTTGACTGGTGAAAGTGTGAACTCCTTATGTATGTCAGCTGAAGACTTGGACTAAGCTGTTATTTGAGCCTGAGTACTAAATGTCTGAATTTCATTTCTGAAAAAAAAGCAGTCTAAAGGGGTCAGCCTGCTCGTATGGACCATCTCTGCAATTGGACAATGTGCAATTTTGGATGAGCAGGGTCATGCTATTAAATTACAGACAGGAATTGTTGACCACTGTTTTATCTTGCTGTTCTAGTGGAAAGCTTTTATTTGTCATTTATGCTGCAGCAGACAGATCATGTAGTTCTGTTTTACATTTTGAACATCATTAAAGTTGTTTTACAGGTAGAAGGTTGGAACTGGAGAATCCCCTTGATTATAAAGAATATATTTGTAAAGTAAGTAAAATGTGCCTTAATCATTATTTGAATATTAAAAGTATAATGAGATGACAACTGCAACTATATTAATTGTTTTTATTCAATAAAGTCAATGGATCTGCAGTATTTTAATTATTGTATTGTTGTTTTAATTACCTTTGGTCACATTAATAGGAAGAACATTTTGTAACTGGTTGGTGTTGTTTGACATTTTAAGTCATGGTATAAAATCAATAACAGCTGGCAAATTATTCGGTCTAATAAATGTTTTGTGAGTTAAACTGAAGGAAGTACTTTTTTTATTCTTTTATTATTAATTAAGATATTGCTCTTCTGTGCACTTGCAATGATTCATTTTGATTGTATGTTTAGTCTGTGGATCATTAGAAAATTCATCTTGGCGTGAATCATCCTAATTAAAGTCTTCGGGGTTACTTAGTGCAAAGTCATCTATCATATTGTACTTTTCATTCTAATTTCCATTAATTCTACTATCTCAGCTGAAGCAAGATACGGTTCAGCATGTAACTATATAACCCAAATTCTGCTTATCTTTTGTCATAAGACAAAAGTATCATGGTTTAAACAATCGATGATACTTTAGCAACTTAAGGCTAGGTACAGTGACAAAGCTCTTCCATCCATTGAGTCATCGACATGATAACTTACCTGACTCCTCCCCTCATTTTTACCATTCTGTATACTCTTGCTGACCCCTGCTGTACATAACGAGGCAGCTGCAGCATCAAACTACCTATTGCAGGATTCCCTTCACAAAAAAGCTTATGCTGGCAACAGAACATTTCAGTTTCATGCATTACTACTTGACGTCTAATTTTATTAAAAGATTATAAAAGTGATTAGCTAAAAAACTAAGGATAAAAATATGCTCATGTGCTTAATGTATTAAATTATATACTCTGGTTTAGACTTTATATTGTTAATTTACATACATTTAAGTAAATCTACTACTTTTTCCAATGTTAACATGGTAGTAAATCTCATCAGATTGTCAGAAGTGTTAATTAAAATTTTTGGGTTAGTTTCAATTTAAGACAACCAGGCAGTTATGTGCAAACCAAGATTCGTTTTAGGGAATAAGGTATAGATGTGTTGATTGCATTGTCTGTGTTGTTAATAAATCTGATTGCCTTTTTTGCCATTATCTCATTGCTCATTTGATACAAATATCATCTTCTGATTTTTTTCCACTTCCTAAAAATAATCAGACCCTTTAAATTTAGTAGCTCAATAATGCCATATTTACAATAACCCCCATCTGCTATATATCCTTTTAGTAAATCCTTTCTGCACTGTTGCACTGTCTTGATGAATGGGCTTGTACATCTCATTGAAACTATGAGCTATACCATATAGATGCAAAACATCCACTGGAAAAGGTAATGACAATCCATAGCAGTACTGTTTGCCAAGAAAAGAATGTACAAAAAAGCAACCTGAGACATGTCAAGACACCAGAAGATGACATGTTCATGTCTAATGATGGCTAGCATTCTACTGGGGAAAAAAACAGAGGACACATATGCATAGCACAACTTTTTATGACATAGGTAGACTAAAACCAGGATGGCATCCATTTTCTAGGGTGTTCACAGATAAAGGAAAATCTTGATACTGTGAAGAACTATATAGAATTTGAACATGGAATTCAAGAATTATGAAACAAAAACAAACTTGATGGGGTTAAAGATGAATAACAAGATTAAACATTGACATCTTGGGAATTAGTTAACTGAAAATTACTTGAACAAGCCATTTATATAAGTTAATCATTGGATCTTCAACTGTGGACAAGAATCTTGTAGAAAAATAAAGTAGACCTCATAGTCAAGAAAAGATTATTAAACTCCAAGGCAAGCCATTCAACATTACAGTGATAAAAGTCTATACTCTAAAAAGAGACACTGAAGAGGATGAAGTTAACCAGTTTGCTGAGGATCTGCATTACCTTTTGCATATTGCACCAAAAAGATTTTAACTGCACATCACACTAAACAGGACCAGCTATGAATTTATTGCCTGTAACAAGTCACACTGTATGTCCATGGAGGTTCAGGTAAAGTGCATAAAACTTCATGATGGACTCCCTATAAATAAGAATTCCATCATTTCAGAGACTTTGATTACCCCTCTACAAATTGGAGTACTCATACTTCCAATGTTAGATATGCCCAAAAGTTCTTGGAGTTATAAATACAAACTCCATGGATCCATTTTTTTACCAGCCCCAGTAGAGGAACTAACATTCTTTACTTAGTAAATCTCCAAAACGGACAGACCCCTTCACAAACCAGACACAGTCCAGAAGTAATCCAAAGGAAAATCAAGTATTCCTTTTACAAACCAGGCACAGTCCAGAAGTAATCCAAAGGAAAACCAAGCATTCCAGCTATAAAATGTTCCACTGTTATAAAGTGAAAAGCACAATCCAGTTGTAAAAACCTACTGCACTTTATTTCTGTTAAGTGCTTTTCGTCTCGCTTATAGCGAGACTTCTTCAGACCACATACAGTTACATCACACTGTGGTATAAAACCTGTTCCACTCTCAACTTCCCTTCAATTAATTTTATAGCTGGAATAATTGGTTTTCCTTTGGATTACTTCTGGACTGTGCCTGGTTTGTGAAGGGGTCTGTCCATTTTGGAGATTTGCATGTATTTATTTGTTGCAGTTTTTTCTAAGATTCTTGACTTGGTACTTAGGAATTCGGCCTCATCATGCACAGAACCCCTGATATCTTCTTCCCTAATAAAGTCATATTACAATATAGTAACCTTTTCTGTCAAACATCTCTAAACTCACTAAAACCAATATAACAGAATCCAAGGATTTCAAGCATACAAATTTCATCTGATTCTATGATGGTCTCAAAATTCACTTATAGTAACAGACCACAGACATTACTACAGCCAATAGCTTTGCAAAATGAGTTATATATACACTTTGATAAATGTACAGCACTGACAGTCCAATCCAGATGAAAATATAATGGGAAATATAAAAGCAAACCACCTCATCAGCATAAACAAAATTGACAGTAAAGGGAAAAAGATCATTAAAGTATGCAGCAGATCAAAAGAAGGTTAGTTCAAGGAAAAATCAAAACTTTGTCTAAAACAATGGAAAATAATATTAAGTCTATTAAGTCTACTAAAGATGCTAATGACCTTACATTAGCTTATGAATACAATGACAACTACAAATTCATCTTTAGCTGTATCAGGAAGCTAAGAAATAACACCCAACATTGCACTGAGCACATGCACAATGGCACCACTTACTCTAACCCAGTGGATATTGCCAGTTTACTAACAAACAAATTCAGTGCAAGTTTTACCCCAGTGATTACTATCCAAAGCCCTCCTCTCAATGAATCTCTCAAACGCCAACACTTTCACTACTAAAGGACATGCACCAAAGGTACTGCCCAAGAGAAAAACACTTCTTTGAGTCATAATCATATACTGGGCTATTTAATTAATTATGCTAAACATGCCCTGGAACAGCCACTCCTTAAATATATACTCTTAGCCTTATAGCCATCTTTGTCCTGGAGATATGACAAACAGCAGTGGTGATGTCATTCCATAAGGATATCCCCACAATGGACCAAGGAAATTATAGGCTAATCAGGCTGATTAGTCTCATTTGCAAGACAATGGATCTTATAGTTGACCTGAAAACTATGACATTAAAAATCTCAATAGGCTAGACTGTCAGTTTGGCTTTGTAAAGGGCAGATTTTGTCTAATGAATCTGGACAACTACTTTGAAAGGATAATGCAAGCTTTTGACAACAGTTATGCTGTCCACATGGCATACCTTGATCTGGTCAAGGCATTAGACGTCATTCCCTATGGTAGCATAGTTAGTAAACTCAATGCATTTCATATAGATCCCTGTGTGGTAAGGTGGATAGACAATTGGCTAAAAGACATAACCCAGATAGTGCAGGTAGCATATGCAACATCAGAAAGTATGAAGGTAGCCCATGGTGTCCTGCAGAGCTCAGTGCTGAGACAATTTTTATTTGACATTTACTTTTATTATCATCAGGTCAAGAAATAAGGCCTCTGGTTAACTAAGTTTGCAACCAGCTTCAAAATGCCTCAAGCAAGAATTTACACTTTTAAATAGTTAGTATAGTAAAAATAGGCCTAAATTAAATGTTAAAAAGTACAGCATTGTCACATTGGGCAGTCAATCCTTCCCTGGCATACAGAACAGATAATACTAAACAAAATGAGAATGTTGTCAGGAGTCTTGGAGCTTGGATTCATAACATCCTCTACTTTGATCATCATGTAATGGTTCTTCTTCTTTCAGCTTTTCCCAGTTAGGGGTCGCCATAATGGATCACTTGTCTGCTCATAATTGGCAGAGAAGTTTTATGGTGTCGAGTTGCCAGCCCAGCACCCAACTTTCCACAGAAGGCCCAAACATGCATGCAGTCATGCTTAAGGCCAATTTAGAGTGGTCAATCCACCTACAGCCTGTGTTTGGGATGTGGGATGAAACCCACACAACCACAGGGAGGACATGCAGACTCCACACAGAAGGCACCCCAGCTGAGGATCAAACCAGAGAACCTCTTGCTGTGAGGTGGCAACGCTAACCCCCTGCACCACCATGACCACCTTTTGATCATTGTGTAATGATAGTAGTAAGGAAATCCTTCTACCTAGTGCAGCTACCTTCCAAAGGAATAGCATCAAGATATAAAGAGGTTGCATCAATTAGGCCAATTATTGAATAAAATGCTCTCTTTTGGATGTACCTAACCTGGCATATTAAACAATTTGAAATAGCCTTGAAGTTCCTAACTAAGAATATCACAAGCTAAAAACCCTTAAGTTAAAAGAAAAGATTAGAAGCATTGTTCCTTTATTCAGTATCATACAGACTCCTTTCAGGAGAGCTATGATTTGCCTTATGTGTCATTAGTGAACTAGTGGTCCAAGATCTATTGGATCTGTACATGTCAAACAGTTCCACAAACCTCAGAACCAGAAATCAAAATTTACAATAGAGAATAAAAGATGGTGGAACAACAGAGTCATTACATAGCACCTGCCTCACCTGCAGGACCGGCTTGTCCTGCAGATGAAGTAGTATGATATGCTATCTTCCTTTAAATGGGACATGGGTCATTAGATGAATAGTCATGAATTCCCCATGGGCTTGATTAGCTTGTCCCTCCTAGAGATTGGAAATACTGTCTAGTGGCAGGTATCAGCAAGATGCAATGGTTGCAGGACTCAGTTGCCTTGTGTTTTCCTATGATTCTTATGATTAAAAGCTTTAGTCAAAAGAAGAACTAGATTATGACAATGATGATTAGAATTCTGTCAAAATAGTTCACTGATTATAGAATACACACTTTTTCAACAACCCAAGAGAAAGTTTTATATGTGGATTTCACCAAAGTAAAAAAAAATCAAACTGACTGCATAATTTGCAAAAATGGAAGTGCTTTGTACAGTCAGTGAAAAAAGCCTATAGTGCTTTAGGCCACCAATTTATCATTGCAAAGTTTCGACTCAAATTAAAGAAAACAGGAAATCCTCCAGGACAAATAGACATGAGGCTACAATATTCCATCCAAATATTTAGCTGAGATGAAGAACAGATTTATGGAAATTGACATGACCCTGTGGAAGATAGGCTGTCTGAAAATTATGGAAAAAAGTCAGTGATATTTTATAGCAGGGGGCAAAGCAAATAAATTCTAGACAGAAATAAGATTAAGAAAGCAAAATGATGTTCTATGAAGGCTTTGGAAGTAAGAATGAAAAGGAAAGTAAAAGGCAAAAACAGATAAGGAAAGCAAGTTAAATCGATGCAGAGTTCCAGGAAACAGCAACAATGGATGAGAAAATATGTACATAAGAAGTTCAAAATCTGGAAAAAGATAACAGAATCAGAAAGATAAGCTCTCCCTCTTCAGGATGATTGGCAGTATTAAGAGAAACAATACTATAAACTGGGCATGATACAAGGCAGACATATGAGGGATGCAACAATAGATGAAGTTATTTTAGGAGGAATATAAAGAACTATATACAATTATACTAATATTACTGATACATACAATGGCTTGTTTTCTGATTTTGAGGCAGACATCTTGTTGTGTTAAATGAAAATGACAATATTGCAGAAAGCAATGTCCAGCTGAACTGTTTAAAATTATGCACGATTATATTGTATATATTGTTGCTCATATCTTGCCAGCAAATTGGGAAAACTCAAAGTAGCTTTGGATTAGAAAAGACCAATTTATATTCCAACCTAATAAAAGGGTATTGGTAAAGAGTACTACAGAGGCAATCAATATCCTACAAGCTATTGTAGACTCCAGCAATATATACAGACAATGAACTGTGGGATATGAAGAGATCATACTGACATCTTCCTGATAATAGAGAAGGCAAACAATTTGTATAAACCATAGCAGACTGAGGCAAAAAGGAGTGTTGCAGTTCAATTAATTAATCTCCTGAAGAATCTGTATACAAAACAAGAAATTATCGTTAGAATCAAATATGGAATAACTGATTTCTTCAAGACCAGGAAAGGAGTACAACAATGCTCTACTTATTTACTTTAGATGTCACCTATAAATGCTGAGAAAGATACATCAGATGCTGAAGTCAAAATTGTCAGGATAAATACTAATGACCTCAGATTGCAGATAATATCACTTTGATATCTGAAAGCAATGAGAAGTTGTAGAGTCCATTGATGGTGGTTAAAGTAGAAAGCAGAAAAAAATAAGAGCATGCCATTGACCCCATCTCAATTCTTTCAAAATAGGTGAGGAAGAAGAAGAGACAATGACTGCCTTTATTTTCTGTGCTGAAAATTCTCTGCAGGTGTTGATCGTAAGCATGATATTAAAAGACACTTGTTACATGGAAGAAAAGCAATGACAAATCTGGATAAGATTTTAAAGGACAGAGACATATTTTCAAAAAATTTCTGTATAGTCAAAAACTGCTGTTGGCTCAGTAATACTATGTGACTGGAGGGCTACATTATAAGTAAGGCTCTGCATTCGAAAATTGGTATTGTTAAATTGTATTAGAGAACACTTCTAAGAAATACATAGACTACAAAAAGATTAAATCACTCAATAATTAAGTAAATAAATCCAGAGTGCTCACTTGAAAAGCTGATGATAAAACTAAAACTCAAGATATTTTGGCTGTGTAATGCAAAAATAAGATTCACTGGAAAAGACATTGGGCAGGATTCATGATGGCTTGCATGGAGCCTAAGAGCCGTGTAAGACTCCATGCAGCCATCACGATCCAGGAACAGCCCGAAATCCCGTGTAAGAGAAAGCTAAAACGACTCTTACATGGGCAGGGCGTGGTTATGCTAATCACCCCACTTGCAGCCGAAAGGCATACAAATGAGGTAGATTAGCTATCCACAAAGCTGAAACCAGCCCGTGTAAGAGACGTGTTAGTTGCAGAAATGTACTTAGTTGACAACTGAGTACGTTACTGCAAATAACACAACGGAGCCATGACAGCTCCAAATAAACTGTGCAAATGTTACAGACAGTATGCCAATGGCCAAATATGTGGCCATTGGCATGGTAAACTGATGCAAACATGAAAAAAAAGTTTTTTTTTTTCGGAGATCAGCAATGTTTAAACGCAGCGCAGTCCCGCGCAAACGGGCTGCGCTATATAAAACTGAAAAATGAAGGTTAGAAACCCACAAATGTGGGTTTTATGTAATGCATGGATTTGCAATGCAGGGACTAGCAGACCAAAAACAACATGGCCACCATCTAGTAGTTGCTAAGGGGGGAAGCTGAGTGTAAGACATGTAACTAAGCATTAGTAGGCAATCCTATGTAAATGAATGGTAGGATAGTGAATCACACTGTCACATAGCAAATGAGCACAGTCCGTGTAGTGTAAGAGTTAGATAAGGGGGAGTAACAGAGTAGGAGATAGGTGACATCACAGGGGGGAATGTCAGGAAGAAAGCAAGCTCATTGGAGCAAAGTGGTATGTGAAACATATCAATCACACAGCAGCAAAAGAGGAGTGTCAACAGATAAGCATGGGAAAGTCAAGAAATGGAAGGTGTACACTGTGGCCAACACCAAAGTTTCTTGCTGTATGTGCATGCACGCGTGTGCATGCTGGGAGGCGCGTGTAAGACAGAGTGCGCGCGTGTAAGGCAGAGTAAGCATGTAGGAGCCTGTTTAAAGGTCTGTAGACCTGTTTGCGCTGGTGTGCACGTGTTTTAACCCAAATAAGCAGATTCTAGTCCGTGTAAGCATGTGTGCATGCATGGTAGCCACTGTGAGCGTGTTTTCGCTGGAATGAGCACTGCTCCCCCTGAGGAAACAGAGAGGAAAAGGAAGCAGAAGAAATAGAAGGAAACTAGCAGGGAATACCTGTAGAGGTAGCAGGTGAAAACAATTAGAAGCAGGCAATTACACAGGCACAATACAAGCCCAGCCCAGCACTTAAAACACTGCAAACAGCATTGCAGTATGTTTCTCTCAAGAGATACTGCAAGACAGGAGTAAGCTAGTAGAAGTGAAAACTGAAAAAGCTACACTCAGACCAAACATGCTAGGGGCTGCCATAGCTGTCATAAGGAGACATGGGAGACTTGCTGAGGGTGGTGACAATGGAAATGCTGCCAGACAACCCACAGTGAGGAGATGGAGAAGAGTGTACAGGCCCAGGGTCACCTACCAGGGGTTACATGAGCTGGAGATAGTGGAGTGCTATAGAGTGGAAAGAGACCTCCTGCAGCAAATTGTTGAGCTGTGCAGGCCACGCCTCACACACAGACCCAACAGAGGGGAACCCATTCCAGTGGAAACCAAGGTATGTGTTGGCCTAAGAATACTAGCAACAGGTACCTTCCAGAGACCAACTGGTGATATGATGGGGATATCACAGGCATCAGCCTCCAGGGTATTGCACCAGTTCCTGGATGCCATGTCAGCACATGTCGGTGATCATGTATATGTCCCCAATGCCAATGAGGTATTGGCCAGCAATATGCATCTCGTCCAGCAAATAGCGGAATACCCTGAGGTAGTGGGTGCAATAGACTGCACGCACATATGCATCAAAGCACCAGCCGGTGAGCGGGGTAGGGCCTACATTAACCGCAAGGGCTTCCCCTCCATCAATTGCCAGGTTGTATGTGATGCCCAGGGCATAATAATGAATGTGTGTGCTGGCTGCCCTGAGAGCTACCATGATTCCCATATCTGGCATTTGACGCAGCTGTACCAGACATTTGCCAATGGGGACATCCCACATGGACACATAGTGGGGGATGCAGGTTATGCACTGGAGCTGTGGCTGATGACACCCATCAGAAACGCACACACACCTGAACAGGAATGCCATAATGAGGCACATGCACAAACACGTAATGTAATAGAGAGTGTGTTTGGGCTGCTCAAGTCAGGGTTCCGGTGTCTGGACACATCTGGTGGAGCCCTGCAGTACTCACCAACTATATGTACCCAAATTGTCATGGTATGTGCTATGCTACATAATATGATCCTGCGAAAATAGCTGCAGCAGGACCAGCATAGGGCCGGGCCAAACAGTCTCCCACCATTGCCAAGGCCATCACAGGCAGAGCGTGACTCGGAGGAGGAACAACCTGAGCCTGCCCCAGTAGGCAGAAAGAGGTGTGCCCAGTATGCCCTGGCCTTGGCAAAGAGGCAATGCATAGCACATACACTGGCTCAGTAGGAACCCTGGGAATGATACCCCTCTCTGACTCACTCATATAGTAACAGGATGCCTAACATGACATAACCTGCTCTCCGACATGTACAGGGAGTGTAGTATGTGCATCCAACAGAGGCAGCCCTGCAGCACCACCTGAGGCATGATTGCCATGTGTTAAGCAATGTAACACCATCTAGTATATGCAAACATGAAGACCCAACCTAACATCTCACCCTCACCAAGCATGATGCCACACTATGAAGACAACAAGATCAAGTACAATAATTAGTTGAGGTATTGCTGTTAGCAAGGGGGAACACATGGCTGATAGCCTGGGCTGACATGCTGAGCAAGACATGATGCCCCACCTGCTAGGGATGGCATGCACCCAGCACACCTGGCTGTGTAGATACTGGCGAAGGCTGCTGTTATCCCCACTGTGCCTGGAACAGGTAAGTCTGGAAACACAAACCCACCATCATAGGTAGCACAAGGGATAATAACCTGGACGTAATGCTACCCAATGCCAGAAGTCTAACCTGCAAGGTGCATGCAAACCAAACCCACCACAGCATGGAGAATGGTAATATGTGTTCTGTAACAGAAACCTAGGCAAGGCCCAGAAGAGCACCCTAATACTACCAGGTTATGCCTCATACAATGCTCTACAGCTCCAAAACATGGAACACACGACAATAGGAGTGTGGCTACCAGTAATTATCAAGAATAACCACACTCCCAGGTTGGTACCACAGCAAGAAGCAGCATGGACTATCCACGGGCGAGTAACACTGTCTCAAACTGTGTACCTGTTTGAAGCCTGCTACAGACCCCACACACAAACCCAGGTACCCCAGCCAGCCTTCCTGAAGACACTTCAGAGTATGAATGTCCCAACAAATACCAAACAAGACACACACAAAGTTTGACATAGGTGGCAATCCATTATGTATGGAAGAAGTAGTCATGGACCTAGGGACACAAGTGGATGGTAACCTGTCATGTGACACACACATTGCCAAGGTGGCCAGGAAGACCTGCTATATTGCCAACCTTAATATGAAAGGATGCACATGTAGAGCTACAGAGGTCACTGTGCCCCCATATCCTTCCCTTATCAGGCTCATACGTGACAACTATGCCCCAGTTCACATGTACCTTACCTTACACATGCAGCAGTCAGAAAGACCCCAAATGTACCCCACCAACACGATAAAGGGTCCAAACATTGGACATCTGCAGCCTGGCTGAAGAAACCACAGCCCAATTCAGAAGCATACTGCACAGTCAGAGGTGATGTATGCCTGATGTACAAGGCCATGCCCAATCCAGAATGAATGGACATGCTCCATTGCAGAAACCCCAAATCCAGCAGACACTCCACAGTGACATATCTGAACCTCTACACATAGATTAATAGGATGTGCTGGAGGGACAGATCCATAACCCAGAGGCTCAGGACACTCTGGAACAGAATCCCAGTCCATGATAGGCTGAGCTCCACACACAAACTCAACAAGAGAAATCTGTTGAAGTGCATGGGAGATAGCAGGTGTACACTGGGGGCCATCCCTGTGTCACATCTAGGAAAGTAAACCCTACGTGGGCATAATATGCACATTGCAAGGGGTGTTGAGACCCACACACAGTCTGTCCGTGCTCAAACAAGGCCAGGGCAGATAGCCTAGTATGAACCTATGAACCTATGATGATACAAATTGTGCAGGACACAAAGGATTATTACACAGCTGTCCTACCTGATGGTAGGAACCATGGTGGTAATCCACAGATATGCTCTGCAGCACACTAATATCACAAACAATACACCAAACCCACACACATTGCCAACATCCTACCTAACAGATTCTTTGCAAACTCCCCACCAGCACCTAACTGCCAAATATCTATCCCAGGAGAGTGCTGGCCCTCCCACATTGCAGATGCTGAGGTAACAGCCAGCATCCACAAAGCACAGCACACAGCATCAATGGTACCAGATGGTGTCCTGGGTTGTGTCCAACAAGTACTGTAAGAAGAATGGAACAGCAAATAGCATTACTGTGCACTATCAGTCCTACCACAGGATACCACAGGATATGTACCCAAAGGGCGGTGTACAGCAACAGTGGTCCCACACCACAAAGTGGGTGCCTGAATGGATACTGCAAACTATCACCCCTCAACCCGAATGTCTAGGTTGGCAAAGTAATGGAGAGGATGATCATGGATCCCATGAATAACGAGATTAGGAACCTACAGACATTGGACCCTACCCAGTGTGGCTGTCATAGGGCAGATCCTGACCTATACACATGTCTGACTCATGTGAAACATGCACCAAGCCCAGTGATGTGGGGAATGTCGATCACACAGCCTATCTGGACCTTGCTAAACCCTTCCATACAACACCCTAGTTGGCGGTACAGATAAGCTCACCAGCCTAACTATAAACCCCTATGCAAGTAGATGGGTTGCAAACCAACTCAAGGACAGAACTGACTTGGCAGACATGCTGTAGCCATGGCAGACTGCAAACCAGGTACAACTGGCATCCCACAAGGCATGGTCCTGGGATCCCTCTCGTATGCTGTATATGTCACATAGGTACAGGCCAACATGGAAGGACTCTGTCTGAACAGGTTTGCAGAGGAGGACAAACTGGCCACCATATTGGACCCTCCAGCTGACACAAGCAACCTACAAAAGGCACACATAGAAACACACAAGTGGTGCCACAGCCATGTCAACAAGCTAAATGCAGAATAGGGTATAGTCAACCCCTGTGGAAACACAGTACATGGCCAGAAATTACCACATAGGTGTTAACCCAGTAAGTACATCAGGTGCAATAAGAGACCTGGGGACACAAGGTGATAGATATCCTGCATGTGACAACCATGTGTCTGTAGTGGTTACAGAAACATACCATATACCCACCTAATCATGAATGTAAGCACAGCTTGGTTAGGGTAGGTCAATGTGCCTCTCCAGTCATCCATCAGCAGCCTCACAATTGTGTACAATGGCCCTTCAGGGATGTACCGTAGCAGACACCTGCAGCAACTGGAATGACCACACAAATACCCTACCAGGAGGATTGCAGAGCTGTAACAGATGCCACGTTTCACCTGAGTAAAGTATCTGCAGCTCCATACAGTGCCATACTGCCTGGCTGGAGGTGAACTGTGCCTGATGTATAGAGCCATGATCAACCTGGTATCAATGGACTTGTGGCACCATGTAAACACTGAATGCTGGTGACCTATGCAGCTGACAGGCCTGAACTCCAGCACAGACATAAACAGGACATGCTGTACTGATTGGTCCACAACCCAGAAGCTCACTCCACTCACGACTAAACTGTCAGTACAGGATATCCAGGGAGTCCGTCAGTGACTGTCATCCAGAGGAATCATGATGACTGGATGGGAGATGGCAGGTGTACCCATCACCTGCATGTCATGGGTAGACAGAGGCACAGCACACTAACCGTGACATATGTCATGGCAAACACCAGTAAATGTGTGTTAAAGGACAAACACTCTCTGACTAGCATTACAAATGGACTAGGGCACATGGCCATTGTTTGTCACTGTCCACACAAGTTTTGGAATACATTAACAATGTCGGACAATCATGTAATAAGCTGTCCATATCTGAACAAAATGCAACATGGTCATATCTGCACAACTGGTCCACAACTGGTGTGCTCACTATAAACATTACAAGCAGTGATAGGACTGAAACCGATTATACTGCACCAGTACACTATACAACAATACAACTGTTTGGTCAGCAGGAAAGGATGATGACAACTGTATGCAAACTATCCCATGGCAACCCTGCAGGCACAGCATAATGCCTGTTAGGTTCAGACACACAGCAGTTGGGCAGTAAGAACACAACCTGATGCCCAACACTCAACTGTACATGTGATATATAGATGGTGTCCACACACAAACAGAAATGTGGTGATCCACAGATCCAAACATAAGGACAGGACACACTGGGTATGCTCGCACACTTAGATAAATGAGATGTGGCAGTCAAGAAGCCATATAAACTGTGAACTGGGCATGCTCACACACTTAGGCCATGTCACAGTTCAGCAGTTGCACACACATATCTGGCATTTCTATGTGTTAAAACAGGAACCTCCCACAATACAGACATCTGCCCAGTGCACACAGTGAAGTTACAACAGACATATAAGTAAAGTACTGGATCCCACTCATATGCAAACATCTCCCACAGTGCACATGTTGTTTATAGAGATAGGGAAGGCTATGGCAATAAAGACATACAAACAGTATATGAACAACAGATACGTGCATCTGACAGGTAAACATATGGCCATAGAGTGCAATACCTGACTGTTGTCCCTAGGGAATACAGAAGGCTATCCACAGTGTATTTGGCATCTGCCTCCACAGTACAGTAGGCCATTGTGCCTGTGCAAAGTTAATGCATAGATATGCTCTCCCCCTTACTGATGAATAGTAACAGATGTACATACCTCTTCATCCATAATGATGTCAGCACACTATACATATGTCAGGAGCAGAATTTGTACCTAGTAATGTGAATAGCACTCTCCACTACTGAGTCTCTAACAAGTGTCATAACATAGTTAGGTAGGGGTTTGAATCCTGCAAGTGCCCAGTGTGTGTGTGACTGTGTATGGGGGAGTAGTGTGTGCAATTCCATGTGTATGAGAAATGCCCCTTTTGGCAACTATTACTACACAAAACATGCTGCATATTCCACTGTCTAAACACTGATGATGTTAGCACCCTATAAGTACAGCAGGAGAAAGCAATCCCCCCAGTAATGCAAATAGCGCGCTCCGCTAATGCGTCTCTTAGTAGTGTCATAACATAGTTAGTTAGGGGTTTGAATTCTGCAAGTGTCCAGTGTGTGTGTGACTGTGGATGGGGGAGTAGTGTGTGCAATTCCATGTGTAAAAGAAATGTCTCTTTTGGCAACTATTACTACACAAAACATGCTGCATATTCCACTGTCTAAACACTGATGATGTCAGCACCCTATAATTACAGCAGGAGAAAGCGATCCCCCCAGTAATGCAAATAGCGCACTCTGCTAATGCGTCTCTCACTAGTGTCATAACATAGTTAGGTAGGGGTTTGAATCCTGCAAGTGCCCAGTGTGTGTGTGACTGTGTATGGGGGAGTAGTGTGTGCAATTCCATGTGTAAGAGAAATGTCCCTTTTGGCAACTATTACTACACAAAACATGCTGCATATTCCACTGTCTAAACACTGATGATGTCAGCACCCTATAAGTACAGCAGGAGAAAACAATCCCCCCAGTAATGCAAATAGCACACTCTGCTAATGTGTCTCTCACTAGTGTCATAACATAATTAGGGAGGGGTTTGAATTCTGCAAGTGCCCAGTGTGTGTGTGACTGTGTATGCGGGAGTAGTGTGTACAATTCCATGTGTAAAAGAAATGTCTTTTTGGCAACTATTACTACACAAAACATGCTGCATATTCTGCTGTCTAAACACTGATGATGTCAGTACCCTATAAGTATAGCAGGAGAAAGCAGTCCCCCCAGTAATGCAAATAGTGCGCTCTGCTAATGCGTCTCTCACTAGTGATCTAACATAGTTAGGTAGAGGCTTGTATCCTACACATGCCATGTGTAATTTTGTCAGACATTTTGTCCATGCGTGTGGGGTGTTGTTCCCAATATTGCACGACATACATTATATCAGTAATGTCAATGCACACATGATGTATGTGTGTGCCACCTACACATATGTACCTGTGAACTGCAAGAGTTCCTATGTCCGAAGCCTACCTCATGAGAATACATGGAATATGCATCAGACAACTGTATGACTGGGGTGTTCTGTGCAGGGGCTGCATGTGGTATGTGACTATACAGTGTGGGTTGCAGATGGTGTCATCCCACCAGCGAGGGATACATGATTGGTCTGGAGCATATAGTCCATATGTTGGTGATGAACAGGTGCAGTATGTTGTCACCACTTGTCGGAGTGGTAACAAGTTGTTCCATAGCAATGCAGGGAAAGAATGATAAGACACCTTCCGATAGGGTCTTGCAGCTAGAATAATGCTCACACTGTATGTTTGGGTAGTTGCAGTACAACCATATAATGGTGTGTGTAGAGACCATCATATTCCCAGTGTTGTCAGGAAGGCTAATTGGGTTTCCTGGGTATGGGAGTGTGGTGTGTGCCAGGCTATGAACCTGAAGGCAGTCTAACCCACTGTGTGTTGCACATGGAGAGGCTTTGATACTTTGTGCAGTGCCACCAACCTGGGGGTGTGTGTATCTGAGGTGTCTTTGGATACATCCCCCCTGTTCTGATTTGGTGCATGTGTAGGGGATGACAAGCATGGTATCAGGAATGACCTGGCACTGATGGTGTGCACCTGGGAGCCTTGTACCAGGAGTCTGCTACTGCATGGATATTGCTGTACCCCATGCTAAGGACAGTTTCCACTGCATGCATCTTGAGGTTTACACTGCTGCTGTTGAGTAGCATTGCTATTAGTGTCCCATCCCGTGTGATACCTGTGTAGGTGGCTATGTAATGTCAGCCTTGCATACAAAGGCAGTATGTGTGTAGCAACAGCCTCTGAGAATATACAATGGCCCATGGGTGACAGGTGCAAGCTATCCCAAGCAAAGCAATGTGGCATGCCCAGCATGTAATCCCACACTGACAGGCATTGGATCCCCTTTGGATGTCACTGAAAGATACGTTAAGTGCAGAAACCGATGATCCTGTCTACATATTGTGGCAGCATTCATGGTGAGGGTGAGATGCTACCCAAAGCCAGGGTCATATCAGCCTGTGCCACAACCTCAGAGAGCCCCTCCATGTCCCCTAACATGTAGTCCAGGGAGGTGCATCAGAGATCATACACACTGGCACAGACAATGACTGAGTCATACTGCTACATGCCTTGGAGTGACTGCTTTGCTTGTGTTATGTGGTGGATCATAGTGCCCGATGGGCAGCTCAGCGTGACCGTCACCTTGTTCAGCCTGGGAGCAGGACCACCATGTACATGTCAATAGAGGTACCTCATACAACCATAGCAGGTGTGTTGTCTAGCCGTATGGCCTGATACTGTTTGGCACACAGGCTTTGTGAGCTATGTGTTGCATGTGCTCTGCTCTGATGTAATGTTTGCTTGTGTGTCTGCTTTGCAGGTGTCAGCTGCTCAGACAGGATGCTATTCTGAGAGCCCACTAATGTACCTGTGGGTGTCTGTGTTTGGATTGTGGTCGTGGCAGGTCTATGGGAGACTGGTAGTGTATTCACTGTAGTATCCCGCTCCACCTGACAGGGAATGCCAGTGCTGTGTAAACAGAGCTTAGCCCCCAGTTTGGCTATGTGGTTGCATCTCTCACATGTGTTGTACATGTATGGTAAGGGGAGAGGGTTGTCTGTGTACATGAGGCAGCTGTAACATTGCCACATGACTCACATATTCACCAACTGGACCTGAGAGTAGATCGACAGGTGACCTTTGCACATGCTACCATAGCAATGTGACTCCCATACTAAGTAACGACACATAGGGCCAATGGGGAACAAGGTACTCAAGGTGACTATGTGAGGGTGTAGTGCTCCTGAATTGTCAGTGCTGGCATATATGAATGCTGTCTTGAGCAAATGTGAGGTAAGTCATATGCAATGTGTTACAGGCAAGCTACATGCAAATAGGACAAACAGTGATGTTCTGTCAAGTGACACATGGACATCAGTACAGTAAGCAACACAGATGTCACTAGGGATCCACAGAGGCTCTGTATATCTGCACTGCAGGTGGAATCAGTGTTTCAGGAACATAACAGGCAAACATGCAAACAGAAAAAGCTACAGTCAGCAGGCCTGTATGTAGACTATGCTACAAGAAACAAGGTGTATGACATCCAGTATGTAACAGTGTATATATGCAGGCACACTAAGCCAGTACCCAGACATCCCCAGGTCAGACGGGCTGGGTCCAGCCACAACCCCCACAAGTGTATAGACCATGTACCTTCGTAATGTTGAATAACTGGCCTGATACCCAAGTGCTCATACCTGTAATAATACACATGTCAAATAACAGACACTGAGCCCTCACTCAGCAGTTACAGATGTAGTATGATGTATGCTACCTGTCCTGGCACCACAGTATCCTTGACATGTATGGACACTCTCCCTCCTGTCATAGTTAGTTCTGTGTGACCTTGTAGTGCTAGTGTGCTCTTGTGAGCCCTGAACCTGTTGTGTAGTACTGCACAGATATCAACATCCTGAAACATCTGCATTGCAGAGTCAAGTGTGGACAGCATGCAACTCGCAGTTGACATGGCCATCATTGAGTATCAATATGTACATTGTTGTATCCCCTGTGCTACCTATGTAGGTGGCCATCCCTTCACAGCCTCACCACCAGTATGCAAAGATGTGCAGACAGAACACTGTGGTAATTAGTATGGGTGTACAAAACAATACAATGACATTCATACTGTAACCGCATCAGGCATGCTGGTATATACCCACAATGCTATAATTACACTGTACTGTTGTCAACATCATACTATTACAATATGTCTATGTGGTCACCCTGTGCATCAGCACCATGTTAACCTGTTCCTGCTCCGATGTTACAGATTGCAGGAGGTGGCACAGTTTCATCATATGCACAGGGTGTGTACCTGGTATGCCTGAGTCTGCCACTGATACAACCAATTGACATGTCTGTGTGTGTGTGTGTGTGTGTTGATGAGGGACAGCAGTACAAGATGGGGCAATGTTGATGCAGTGTGTGCGTGTATGCGGTAGCCCTAGGTGTTATCACTTTGCATGTGTGTATGAATGCACACAGTCCCACCTCATGGCTGCCATATACAGGTGTTTGTGGACAGCCACAGACTGTACCTGCCAGGACATACAGATCACTGTCTGTGGCCATGGACACGGTACCTGTGTCTGGCAGGGGTGCTACGGACTGTATCAGGTACCAAGCCAGACTGGGTACTGTCATCAGAAGCAGGTGTTCGTTGACTGGAGACAGGTCCCTGTTGGGACTGTCCAGAGCCCCATGCACGTGGTCTCATGGGGCGGTCCGATGACAGCACAGACCCAGCATTGCTGGGGCTGCTGCTGGCACTATGTGAGTGGCTGCGGCCCTGTTGTCGTCCGCAACGGCTGCCAGCTGCTGCTGTTGCTGGCATACGGCCACATCGACGCCTCAACCATCCACCATTGCCCTGGCTCATGGACATATAGTTGTGGAACAGATCTAATGTGTCCCCCCAATGTCTGTCAATGACCTCGGTGAAGTTGCGGATGGCAGCCGCAACATCACGCATACTGTCACTCATGGCTGTGCGACATGCTCTCAGCTCCCTCAGACCCTGTCTGGAGTACCGTTCCATACGTGACTGTGCCTGCATTACAGCCCAAAACATAGCTGGGGTTGAAAGACCTCTGTGGGCACATCTGACAGGGGTGGTACGCCCACGGATGCTCCCACGAGAACCCATGGACATCTGCCTGTGCGGTACCGTGTCAGGGCCCTGGCCATGGCTGCAGTGTGGGGATGCATGTGCCACCGGTACCACATTACCCTGGTCAATGCCCACTGTATCCTGTCAATCACCTAGGGACATTGGTGACAAAGGATGTATTGGCAGGATGACTGTGGGCATTGATGGGGTCGACAGCTGTGTAGTGTCAATTGGCTGACCAGTGATGGACCATGGCACACCTACCTGTGCCATTAAACAGGTATCATCATCACTATCCACAGCAGCTGATTCAGGTTCCAGGCTGCATGACACCAGAGCAGCACCAGAACCTGTGGGAGTAAGACAGGAAACACAGTTTACAATGTGTACACAATAACACCACTGATGCACACATGCACACATGGGCACATGCACACATGCGCAGATGCACACATGCACACATGCACACATGCACACATGGGCACATGGGCACATGCACACATGCACACATGGGCACATGCACACATGGGCACATGCACACATGCACACATGCACACATGCACACACCTCAGTATATGACATATCAACCCACAGACACAAACACACCTGCAATCAAACACATAGCACTACTGCTTCAGCCTATTATTACTATTAGTATACAGAGTAGTGAAGGTAATGGTATTACACACTCACCAGCATGGATAGGCTGCCTTGCTGTTATACCAGAGGGACCTGTGGAAAAGAGACATTTATCGTCAGTGGGCACAACTGTGCCATTGATACTGTGGGCATGATACAGTTCAGTAGTGCAACAGTTAGCTTCCACAGGTGTACTGCAGATAATGAGGTTATCACTAATGCACAATAATTACCAAGATAACAGCTACAATTCGAGGACACACCCCACACATGCATAACCTAACAGTGTACAGAATGGTCACTATACACATGGCATGTTACCTGCATGCTCTGTGTCCTGCTGCTGTGTGGCTCCAGCCCCCATCATTACACATGTATGCTGTTGTTGTTGCTGCTGTGCTGGAGCCACAACACTCAGGAGTAGTCCCTCCAGTCTGGTGAGGGGGGATGTCTAGCCACCCTACCACCTGTGGCAAGCTGCTGCCTGTGGATATCCGATGCACGCTGACGGACATTTCTAATTAAATCATTGCAGTGATGGCGTACCTGCTCATATGTCCGGTTATGTGTGCCTATGTCATTTACCCAACGGACCAGGTCTTGCCACAGTGCCGCCCTCTCCTGCTGGTTTTGGCTGGTGCAGGAAAAGAGTACAGCGAAATCCCGCACCAGGTTCTGGTGTATCTCCTCTTCTTCTGCAACGGAGTAGACTGGGTTCCGCTGGTGAACCATGGCCCTGAAAAGGAGAAGGGAAATATGTCAGCAATATCTGTCAGCAGACTATAGCACACATAATACACATTATACTTGACTGCAGTGATATAACTTAGGCACCATATATAGCATCTGTCTGTCTATTGGGGGATACACATGTATATGACCAGATATCAGTGCTCATCTGACAACTGTGCAACAGTACCTGGCACACTCCATACAACAGACTAGTATACTGCAGCAGTCAACGCACTGTTTCAGGTACAATACACAACCTCACACTGGGGGTTTGAATCAAGGTACTGTAATGGGGAACATTATCAGCCCATGCACTGCACACAATGCACGTTACATATTTCACTGGTAATGCACACTACTCTTACTTGCCATAACCCTACCTACACCACAGTGACATACAGAGTAACACAGCACAACATATGGCAATGTAGTATGTGTTGATCGCAATACCCCACACCTGTCTCTGGCCTCACACCAAGGACACACACTACCATGACAGACAGACAGTCATGGTGAGCAATCACACCAGTACACAACATGCACCCGGTCACTAGCACACTCATTCCACCTCACATATTCCATTTGCAATGTGTTAATGGGTGTGCATTGTGTCCTAGGTAGGTAGTGTGCTGTTGGCCCTGGGCCTACAGCAGCATACTGTTATGCTACCCTGCCCCTTGTGACACATGTGTTATGATCATACCTGCTCCTTACAAACAGTTAAACAGGGTGACTCATATGGCATATTACCTATCAGCATAACATTCAGCAGGGGTATGTCTGACATCTACTCATGGGGAGCCTTGCTTCTTAATTCTGTGTGGTCTACTACAGGGTATGTCATATCTGTGGGCAGGGTCCTGTACCTCCACCATGTGCTCTATACTGCAGTGACAAGGACGACAGACATAGGTAGTTTGTGTTGTGGATGTTGGAGGTGTTACCATGGTTGGGAGACAACCATCATGGGTGTGAGCAAACTATGTATATCCAGCAGTGGTAACCTCTATGTAGGTAGTCTGTGTGCGCTCTGTGGTGTTTGAGTGCATTGACACAGTTACTTGCATATGTCTGTGTCCTTCACCATATCTGTAGCTGTCATGGGAGGTACATACCGTGTAGGACATTGTGGGGTGTGGAGGGGTACAGTGACCTACATTTCCATAGCTGACACACCATGTCCACTGACACATTCCATGTACAGGTATTACAGGACTAGTGTGCCACTGTGTATATCAATGTGGAGCCTATTGTACACTTGTTGACCCTGTTCCCCCCTGACACATGCAGTGGTGGGCAGGCATGTACATATGTGGTGATTACTGGTGTCAGTGTTTTTGAATGGGGTATGGTACTCCAGTATCCACACTGGTGTTCACTCCATGCCTGTGACACCAGGCACCTGTAGCAAGACATCTGCACACATGTGCCTCACACAGTCTATATATGTATATATATATATATATATATATATATATATATATATATATATATATATGTATTGATATATTTATATCTGTATATGGATATATATCTGTTTGTATATATGTATATATAATATGTATATATAGTTGTAGATATATACATATAGATGTGGGGAGAGAGGGGGAGAGAGTGAGAGAGAGACACAGGGTGAGTGTGAGTGTGAGGGGGTGGGACAGAGAGTGAGAGATAGTCATATACAGACATATCTGTTGTCAGTCAGATCTATCTGTCTATGTGTAAGTCTCCACAGATATCTATATATGTGTGTGTGTATTACATATATCTGTACGTGCATATTCTACCAATCTCGATGTCTGTGCAGTAAGTGAGAACCTGGTTCAAGGCTCCTGAGAGCACACCAGCAGTACCAGGCTATACCCTGTATCATGCATTTTGGCCCCAGGACTCGGGACAAAACAAAAAGGGAGGGTGTGTGTCCATATTCATGGAGGACACACACACCTCCAGGTTAGTGGCAACACATGTAGCATCACAGACCATCCAGGTGCAGATAACCGTAGGCAAACCTGCTGTACAACTGGTAGCATGTTACAGACCACCCTCCCAATCTCAGGGACCACAGTCGGCCTTCCTGTAGACATTGGAGGATATGAATGTCCCACCACACACCATCATATTGGGATAGTGCGACTACCCTAACATACACTGGGTGCATTATTCTACCCCAAACACCCTAGCCCAAAGGTTCCCGGAATTCACTATGTCAAATACAATGGAACAGCTAGTCACCTCTCCCACAACAGGAGATAATATACTGGACCTGATCATCACAAACATGGGGACAATGTGCTACACACTCGAAGTATACCCCTCACTAGTCACATCTGACCATAGACTAATCCCCCTGGATATACATATCCCACCTCCCCAGACCTCCCAACCGTTCTGAATTACTCGTTTTTTACCGAGTTTTGGGGTCCAAATGAAGGGGTGCCACGATTCCCGAGTGGCACCCCTTCATTTCCGATTTTCTTCCCTTTTTTTAAATTTTCGCGCTGTCAGAGCTGACGTCATCACGTGCGCAATGACATCAGCTCCGTCAGGCTACCAGCCAGTATGAATTGAGCTCAAGAAGCTCACATCATCATTTCCGGCTGGCTGATTTATGTTGTAAAACGGCAGGAATTGCGCTGAAATGGTGAGCCAGGATTAATCAGCAGTTCATCGAGTGAAATAGGGAATTGGATTAATGGCAGCATGGCAGCAACTGAACAGAAGCTGAAACGGTTGGGGAGGATTAATGGCAGGCGGGCCGGGATTAATCAGCAGTTCGCCGAGCGAAACAGGAGGATTAATGGCAGCAAGTAACTGAACAGAAGCATTGCACATTATTTTAAACAACTTTGTATTCAGCGGGTATTATTATTATTATGTTGTAATCCTCAGGATTACTTTTGTTCATTCTAACTAGTTTTATATGAATTATTGTCAACGTTAGAAAATCTCCCAATGTGCTTCTTTGTTTGCCTACTAACACTATGTTGTAAACTAATAAGCTAAGAGCTAATGAATGCAGATTTTTGAAACATATGTTGTCACATGGTAGCATAGTCATGTAACACTACTGTTTAAAGTGCATTATTATGGTCAGTTAATTTCCAACATGGTGATGCTGTCATGATGGATTACAATCCTTTTTATAAACATTGTTTAAGTATATTCCATCTCAGCTTATTGCCTTATTAATTCTGCATTACAGCAAAACTAACTTACCTAGAAAAAACAGTCTACTGTGGAGTGAGTGGCTGAATGATAGGCAGCATGTTTAACAAATGGGGAGATAATGGGCGGGTCTGAAGGTAGTAGAATCTCTTCATATTATACTTTCCTTGGATGGATCCTACTATCGTATGGCTGACTGATTACTGCAGGAATATATCCAGCCAATATTAAATATTTCTTTTTGTTATTTACTTTTGATGTGCTGACTTAAGCCCGTTATTTTCATGCGAGAGAAATGAGATTCGTAGACTCATTAGATTTCATGCAACCATAAATAGCTACTCCATCATCTCTTGCGGAAACACATTCTAAGTTTCAAACAGCATGAGTTTCAATCAGCTCATTGTACAACCACTGCCCTTATTAAATTTATAGATACCATCGTTAAAGCCAAAAAAAATGTTTCTTTCTAATTTTTTGATTTGCCTAAAGTCTTCTAAGGACTTAAACAAAGTGCCTAACAACAAAAACAACATATTGCAAATGTCTTTTCTGGACCTATCTTATTCTACTCTTGAGTGCTTTAACTACTTATTTTGACAGACGTCAGTCTGTTAAATGGCATGCCACATTTTTCCTTTACCTGACCATTAATACTGATTTGTCAAATGCTTCTGTTCTAGGTCATGTCCTTTTTAATATCTTTACTGGCAATCACCATACATCTTCCCTACAAGCCTTTCTTATACAATATGTGGTCAACTGGATGTAGATATGTTATTAGACCATAACCCATTTGTAAATGGTTGCACAAGATGTTTGTAAGTCTGTTGAAGTTGTGAAAATCTGCTCAACCCTACAAACAGCTATTTATATTTTTTCCAAAATTACATATCCAAAAAAATCTTCTCACTGAACAATATTCTTAAATAGAACTGGTATGTGCAAAAATAGATGATAACCTTAGGTTGAATCTTCACACAGAAAACTGTATAAAAATATTAAAAAACAGGACTGTTGTATAGGACCAATAAATTCCTTACAATTCCACAGAGTAACATTAGCTACCACATATTTACATACACCTAAGGTGAATTCTGTGCTGTTGTTTTACAGAGAACATTGTATAATTGTTTCTTATAAAAAGAAAATAATATCTATGGATAATAAGGATGACTACAGGGAATATATTTTTGCATATTATTCTATTTCACTGAGTTACTTGTATACATCTAAGGGATGCTATTGGTTTCTTAGTTTGCTGGCAACATTATGAGTTTTATAGCACCTTTACATTTACAAGTGTTTAACAGATTCACCAGTAGCCTAATAAAAAGGATCTTTTTATTTGCAGTAGCACAGGAATGTTTAACGGATTCACCGATAGCCTAATAAAAAGGTTCCTTTTATTTACAGTTCTGTCTACAGACACAGAGACATTTATAACTAGTTGCCATTCTGTAACAAGCAGAGGAGGTGCTGTATTAAAATATGATCTACATTTAAACACAGCTGTAGTTCAATAAAAAAGTATAATGCATCATTATCTACTGGTGAAGCTGGTCTTAAATGAAGCATTATATATAAGAAACTTTCTTAACTATGATGTCATATTCAGTGGTATCCATACATATTCATCTTGGTAAATTACAGATAAACTTATAGCATATCAGTCTTTGCACTAAGACATCTCTACTGAATAACATATACATATAGCATCCTTTTCATCCTGTTATCACTATAACACAACAGTGATTGCACTACAACCTCATATGGACTCAAGATAAAGTCATAACGTACATTTTATGCACTGTTGTCACATTAAATTATTATTGATTTAACAAGCTTTTAGTACATTGCATATTTTGAAAAAAAAATTGTCTGGCACATTTGGCATTATTTCACTTCCCATTATCCACAGGAAATCTCATTTCTGCTTTCTTCTCAAAGACCAAGACCATAAATCAGGAAGGGAAACTAATTGTTAAATTGAGAATATTGTCCAATAATTAAGCTTGTTCTTCAACACCACATTCCAGTACTATATTGTTGTGCTGTAAAATGTAAAAATAAAATTCAAATCAATGTAGAAGTAAAACAGTATGCATACATTAGTGTTTATGGTAAATGGGACAAAATAGCCAGGTAACAGGACACTGGAATGGCTGCAGGGGACTCTGGTGCCATGTTTTGGTTGTCTGTTCTTCAATTTGCGTTCGAAATTGGTATCCCACAATAATATTGGAGTGGGTGGGGTTACATAATTATGTATGCAAATTAGATGTTAATCAGCGTACATATTTGTACCTATTTTTCATGGGCCTTGTCCAGATTTTTGATGTTGCCAGGTTGAGAGGTATGCACCTCCCCCACAACACAACAGACTACAGTGGGAAACCTCTCACATGCCGACTTTACACGTCTTATAACTGAGTTGGTATCCTTAATGCCCACTGGGCCAGTGTAATCCACTTCCCACAATGCAGACACCCTCACATATGCTTCTACAGACGTCTTCTAGAATGCATGGATCATGCAATCACAAATGGAACCATGACCCTCTCCACCAAGGGCAGGCATCCTGCCTGGTGGACCCCAGCATTGAGCAAATTGTATAACAACAGATGGTGGCTACTGCACAGCAGAGCATACTTCCATAGAGCTACGGCATCTCTCATCAGCAGTAGCAAAAAGATAAGTTTTGTCATACAAACATGCAAGGCCAACAATGAGAGGGACATTGCTATGGTCACTACAGATAACCACAAGGCCTTCCTCTGCTATGTTACACACCTGGGTGGGAACCCTCAGTTGTGTTCACAGTTAGTTCACAGTGACATACACTACACTCAACACACAGATAATGCCAACAGTCTGGCAGACAGGTTCAGTGCAGGTTTCTCCACTCCCTCACCCACACATGTGGAATTACTTATTCCAGCTGACTGTAACCTCCCTGTCATCTCAGATGTCCAGCTGGGAACCACCCTCAGCGGAGCTGTAAACACAGCATCAATGGGACCCAACGGTATTTCAGGTTGCATGCTACGCGAACTGCAAGAGGAGCTACACATGCACATTACATGCTATTCAGCCGTAGCCTTACTACAGCATATGTACCTGGACACTGGCATACAGCAACAGTAGTCCCACTCCACACAGGAGGCACCTCTACAGACTCTGGTAACTACCGCCCCATAAGCTTAACCAGCCTGGTTTGCAACACTATGGAAAGGATCATTATGGTACCCATACACAGAGACATTGGGGACTTAGACACTTGATCCCACCTGGTTTGGCTTTGTAGAGGGCAGATCCTGCCTTATGAACCTGGTTGATCTTTTCAAATCAGTCACTATAGCCATTGCTGAGGGCGTAGCGGTCCATACAGCCTACCTGGACTTGCCTACAGCATTCGACACAATACCGCAGTCTGCCATTATAGACATGATCAACAGCTGACATGTAAATCCATATGTCACATGATGGGTTGCAAACCAGCTAATGGATAGAAACCCTATAGTCAACCTCACTGGTGCCATGTCAGACTCAGAGCCAGTCACATGTGGTGTCCCACAGGGCTCTGTCCTGGGACTGCTCATGTTCGGCATATCATTCTCAGATGTGGAAGCAGACATGGGAGGGTAGTGGCTGGCAATGTTCAAAGATGACTGCATACTAGGCGCCATAGGCGATACACCTGCTGACACATACATCCTACTGACAGGCCTCACGGACACCAACAACTGGTGGTGGAGTCATGGCCTGACACTGCATGCCACGTAATGTATACTCATACCCTTTTGGACGGACAAGGTACCTACATATTATCACATAGACAATAACCCACTGAGTACAGACAAAGTAATCGGAGACCTGATGTCCTGCTGACCTCTCATTTGATGAAGTGGTTGGATAGACTTCCTACCTTGCCCACCTTATCATGAAGGGATTCACATCCACATCAAAAGGGGTCATTATACCCCTATACTCCTCCCTTATCAGGCCCATGACTGTGTACTATGCCCCATGTGGTACGTACCTCACCTGGCACTTGCAACAGCTAGGGGGACCCCATGAGTACATCACCAGGAGGATCAAGGGTCTGCAACAACTGTCATATGCTGCCAGACTAACGTAACTCATGCTCTATTCCATAGCATACTGCCTACGTAGGGGTGATCTGTGCCTGATGTAGTAGGCCATGTCAAATCTGGTAGTGATGGACATGTTCCACCTCATACAATCCAAATCCATCAGAAGCACGACAGCTATGGATTTAAACCTCAGCACACATATGAATAGGACATACTGTAGGGACAGATCCATCACTAAGAGGCTTCCCATACTGTGGAACAGGATCCCAGTTCATGTTAGGCAGAGACCCTCACTGACACTCTTCATGTGCATTCTTGACAAGTGGATGGTAGATCATAGGTTTACAGCAGGGGTCTTCTCTGTGTCACTATTAGACAGAGGCACAGTAGACTAATGCTATTATGTAGGGGGGTCTTCACTGTGTCACTACTATACAGAGGCGCAGGTTTCTAAGTCTATTCTATGCACTGTCTGCAGACAGCCTAGTACTAAACTATGCCACTGTGAAACTATATCTGTCTATGTATTTCTACATCCCTCTCTATCTATGTATACACATATGCATATTATATATACATATATATATATATATATATATATATATATATATATATACCTTGATATACATATGTATACACATGTATATATATATATATATATATATATATATATATATATATATATATATATATATATATATATAGGTTCATAGGTTGGTACTAGGCTATCAGCCCTAGGGCCTATACAAGCCTAGCCATAACACTTCCCTGGCTATTTTTTCCCACATTATTTACTTTCCTGGACCCCTGTCTAGCAGGGCGACTGACGTGATCCCTGGGGTGAATTTCCTTTCTCCCATCCAATCGTCAAGGTTCCTCTTGAAGAGGTCCAAAGAGGCACTCTGCTTGACATGTATGGGCAATCTATTCCAGAGTCTGGGGAGTCTCTGGGTCAGGAACCTATCCCTCCAGCATGTTTTGTTTATTGTGATGACAAGGTTTAGATCCCTGGGCGTGTAGCTCTGAGGGATTGGGATTTCTTTAAGTGTAGCATGTCCAACAGCTCTGGGTTTGACATGGCCTTGTATGTTAAGCAGAGATCGCCTCTGAGTAGACGATATGCGACAGAGTATAGCTGGAGTTTTTTAAGGCGGTCAGCGTAGGGCATCTGCTTTAGGCCTGTGATTCTTTTAGTGAGGTATTTCTGAGGCCTTTCCAGTTGTTGCAGATGTCTTAAGGGGTACATACCAAATGGGGCGTTGTATTCTATAATGGGTCTAATGAGGGATGAGTACAGTGGGACAATGACCTCCTTTTTTCTGGATGAAAAGCCCTTCGTGATGAGGTGTGCCACATAGAAGGATTTCCTGACTGTTGTGGCGATGTGGTTATCGAAGGTGAGACCACTGTCCACCTGTGTCCCTAAGTCTCTTATCACACTTTCTGTGTTTAGTGTACTGCCACCTATATGGTAATTCATGGATACATGTTTTTTTCCCAAAGGGATAACAATACATTTCTTGGCATTGAGCTTGAGCCCATGGCTCTGGCACCAAGCATCTGTTTCTGTAAGGCCCTTTTGTAGAGTATCCACATCATTTGGGGATTCAATAATGGCTCCCAGTTTGCAGTCATCTGCAAACTTTGTTAGCCAGAGTCCCTTAGTGTTGACCTGTACTTCAGAGAAGTAGATGCCAAACAAGAGCGGCCCCAGGACTGAACCCTGAGGTACTCCACTTGTCACTTGTCTGTAGCTGGATTTGGAGTTGGCTACTTTTACAGTGTGGGTTCTATCAGTAAGCCATTTAGCAACCCATTGGGTGACATAGGGATTAATGCCCAACTTAGTAGGTTTATCTATGATTCCAGAGTGGGGGATGGTGTCAAAGGCCTTGGCAAGGTCTAGATAGGCTTTGTGGACCACCTTACCCTTGTCCATGGCTCTGGAGACTGATTCAAAGAAGTCAATCAGGTTCAGGAGACAAGATCAGCCCTTCACAAACCCAAACTGGGTGGGGTCCAGTGTTTGAAGGTTGCCAATGTCTTTGTTTATAAGTTCCATGATAATATGCTCCATGGCCTTGCAGATAAGGCTTGTCAGACTGATGGGACGGTAGTTTCCGGGATCCAAGGTGGATCCCCCCTTGTGGATTGGGATAACTGTAGCTCTGCGCCACTCAGTGGGCACGAAACCTGAGGTGAGGCTATGATTAAACATGACACTTAGGTGAGGTGCCAGTTCATATTGTTCCTGTAGTACACAGTCCGGGATGTCATCTGGTCCCATGAATGCTCTATTCTTGGCTTTAGAGAGTGCGTTTTGTACCTGTGTGGCCGTTATTACTGGAATTTGGCAATCGTCCGGTATTGAGATGGGCCATTTAGGGGGTGAGAGGGGGGTGAAGTTGGCACTGAATCGATCTGCCAGGATATTGGCAATATCCTTTGGATCAGTATATTTAATGCCATTCTGTTTTAGCTCAGAGCAGATCTGAGCATTGCTATTTAGATTCTTGACATAGTTATAGAATGCTTTGAGGTTGTCTTTGGAATCTTTGGCAATTTTATTTTCATAACTAGCTTTGGAGGATTTTATGAGGCATCTCAGTTTCTTACTGAGGCTAGTAAGGGAGTTTTTTGCATCCTGGGATTTTCCTCTTTTCTGCAAAAGTTTCTTCCTTTGGTTGTAAAGTTTGTTTATGGCAGGAGACCACCAGATTGGCTTCCTTTTTTTGGATGAGAGCATTTTGGTTCTATTTGGGATGGCACGATTCATGCATGAGTGGATGTGCTCGTACAGTGCCTTAGTGTAGGATTCAGCAGTTGAACTTTCAGTTCCTGTCTGCATGGGTGTTATGAAGTTTGTCACTTCTGACTTGAGTAGCATGGAGTTGGCTTTGGAGAAGTTTTTTATGGTGGTTTCTTTACTGGGGGGGTGGGGGTGGGATGTGGATGTTAAGGGTGATTAGCTTATGGTCAGACCTGACTAATGAGGGGGTGACCATAGGTATGGAGCATTGATTTCCCATGTTGGTAATGACCAGGTCTAGGATATTGGAGGCCCTGGTGGGACTATGGATTAGTTGATCCAGGGCAGTGGAATTTATGAATTCCAAGAACCGTTGCGCAAAGGTGTTGGGACATGAGTAGTTTTCCCAGTTAATGGCAGGGTAGTTAAAATCACCCAGTATTAGGGTGTTTGGTTCTATCTTAATATTTTCCAGTATGTTTAGAAAGGTGTAGTGAGAATCTTGGGGTATGGTGGGGGATCTGTAGCAAGCTACAATATGGATTGCAGTCTTACCTAGTGTTAGTTGCACTTGGAGAATTTCAGACACATTGTGTTGGCCAACTAGCCTGGTGGTGTGAATATCCTTGGTGAATATTGACACTCCTCCACCTTTAGTGTTTTGGTCCTGGTTTGGTGGCCGAAAAGTGTGGTAAGAGTTGTAGCCTGGTATTGCAGGGGTGCTCTCTGGAGCCTTGAACCAGGTCTCAGTTACTGCACAGATATCGATATTCTCCATTTTTAGGAGTGTCTCGAGAGAGTGCATTTTGAGGTTTAGACTTCTAGCATTGAGTAGCATTACCTTCAGATTTTGCATGCTTGTACCTGTTATGGTGGTGGTTTTGTCCTTTGAAGTTTGCCTAAAAAGGCACTATAGGGTGGCAAGAGCCTTAGCCAGTAACCTGAATCCTAGGGGCGACAGGTGCAGACCATCTCTGGCAAAGCATCGTGGTCTGTCAATCATGTCATCCCAGGCAGACAGATACTGGATCCCCTTTGAATGACACCATAAGCTTAGCAAATTGTTGAAGTCAATCATTTTATCCTTATATTGTGGTATCATTCTGGGCGAAGGCAGGATGCTACTCAGGGCTAGGGTCATACCTACCTGGGCCACATGATCCGAGAGCTCTTCCATGTCTCTTTTCATGTAGTCCAGGGAGGCGTCTCAAGTCATTCACTCCAACATGGACAATGACAGAGTCATATTTGTACTTGTTGTGGAGTGACTTGAGTGCATGCGTTATGTGGCCGATCCTGGCACCCGACAGGCAGCTGACTGTAATTTTCTCCTTATTCAACCTGGTGAGAGGGACATCAGTGTGCCGGACTATAGAGTCACCTATGACTAAAGTGTTAGGTATATTGTCTTGCCTTAGGGGCTGTTGCTGGGTGGCACACTGGTGTTGTGAACTATGTGACACATTGGTTGTGATTGGTGTTTGTTTGCGTTTCAGCTTCAGAGGTCTTTGTTGCTTGGGCAGGTTACAGTTAAGGGCCTCTGCATATGTGGATTTAGTGTTGCTGTATGTGGGTGTTGGTGGTGCGGGTTTAGAAGGGCTATGTGTTGCTTGAGATGTAGTGTGGGTGTTACCTTCTCCTCTTGACGGTTTAGCACAATCTTGGGTGGAGAAAGCTTTGCTTCCATTTTGGCTATGTAAGTGCATCTCTCACAGGTTGTAGTGTTGGGAGGTAGGAGGAGAGGGTTGTCTGTGTACATGAGGTAATTGCTTCATTGCCCCAGTATGCCCAGATTCACCAGGTGGACATGAGAAATCACTGGAATCTGACCCTTGGACATGCTTGGTTTGGGGCTTTTTTTTTTCTTTGTAAAGTATAGGAGCTGTTTCCTTAGCAAGATACTTTGCAATTATAGGCTGTTTAGTGCCTACTATTAATTTCTCCTTGTTAACAAGGAAAGTTCAGTGTTTGTATGAGTTTAAGGATTCCTAGTGCTTTCCAGCAGGTATTAGAGAAAGTGCTAGTCACAGGGATGCTTAAAGGTAAGATTGAAAAGAATGCACTCTGCAGTGTGCACTAGAGAAGTTAGATGTGAAAGTAGGTAACTTGAGTTTTACCCGTTTAAAAAGTTAAGGTTTAGTGGAGAGTTACTATTTTTAAAACAGCAAGATGGATTGAAAGGGGTGGTCACTTTTGTATTTTGGTACTATGAAATACTGTAGGATGGCCAATAAATTTAAATAATTGAAGGGGTGGGATTTCAAAAATGATGATTTTGTGATTACTCACATAAGCCAGTGAAAGTAGAGAGAAATGAGACATATGGTCAGATTAACATAAGAGGCGGGCAACTAGAAAGACAGTGGTATTTAACAAAACAACTTAAATGGGTGGAAGGGCGGGAAAAAATTCTGCCTGACTCAGAACAGAGAGAGCTGTGGTCTCTTTTGAAGTTTTAATATGCTGTTAAAACAGAATGCAAGCAAAACACAAAGTAAAGAAAACAAACTACAGTATTCAAAATATAGAAAGGCAATACAGTAATACAAAAAATAACAGCAAACTAACCTTTCCTTCACAGCAAAGTGTAGCAGAGTCTGGATGAGCCTTTCTGGTAAAGTAAAGTATATATATATATATATATATATATATATATATATATATATATATATATATATATATATGTATATACTCCTTTTTAGTTCCACATATGTATACACACAGTAACGTACTGCTGAACACCCATTACTGTACCACCTACTTGTACATTGCACTACAACCTACATTGCTATGTGCACATAGCTACCATCACATACATATGTATGTGGAGCCTTCAGTGACAGTTTCAGTATGTCCCCGTCCCTATGCACATCCTCATATACATAGATACAGACCTATAACACATCTGGACTGTTCACAGTATGTAGAGTATTATAGTAGTACTTTACATTACCTGTGTTTGTTGCAGCTGTTTGTGTAGGCTTGCAGTTGCTTGGCCTGCTGTCTGCCTCTTTGCTTTGTTGTTTCAGGCTTGTTATTTCTTTCTCTTTCTTTCTTTCTTTCTTTCTTTCTTTCTTTCTTTCTTTTTTTTTTTTTTTTTGTTTTCTCTCTCTCTCTCCCTCTCTCTGTCTGCCTCCAGCAGGTGCAATGACAGTATTGCATGTGTGGACTGGGAGTACAGGATGCTTTTGTAGGTATCTGGTCATGTCCATGTGATGGCCTCTGCACCAATTGTTAGCCAGCATTTACTAATTGCATGCAGCCTGTTGTGTAGTGATTGCAGTTCTCACTGTGATTCAGGCCTGTGCTATAAAAAGGTCTGTTAGGTAGGCATAGTCCTTTCAGATTATCAGGGTGGGGACCATACTGGTTTGCTGTGGACACTGTTCTGTGAGTGTAAGGGTTGGTATGTCTCTCATATTTCAGGCTGTGTTGTAGACACTGCAATGCATGTTGTTCTGTAAGCTGAGTATTCCTTCCTCCAGTGTCTTGTTCTCCATGTGTATGTAAACTGACACCTACGACTAGTAATACTGTGTATATGGGTGTGTGTGCTTTCCTGTGGGGATTGTGGTGTAACTGGTATATAGCAGTGGCTCTTGCAATCTGTTGCTATGGCTTCAATATTTGGCCTTTACATTCACTCCTTGTATGCCTGCTAGGTATCTTTCCTGTTATGTGTTGCTATGGCTTTCCTATTTTCCATTTACATTCACAGCTTGTAATGCTTGCTAAATCTGTTTGGCCAGCAATTCCCTATGTGTTTGTTGTGGTAGGGTGTTACTGCATGCAGTATGGTCTGGCCATGGTGTGAGCCTTGACACTTACAGGGGTATTTGATCATGCTGCTGAGCAGGCCTCAGATACTCTCTGGTGCATCTTTTATCAGCCTCATGGAATGGCACATAGCAGTGGGTTACTCCAGTGACATATTCTGATACTCTGCAGTTGTGACTGTGGGTTATTTCAAGCATATGTATTAGTACACCATTTGTGCCGTGCAGGTGGTGCATACCTTCAGTCAGTCATAGTTACCATTGCATGTGTAGTTACACCTTTCTGCCTACTGTTAGTACATTTGGCAGGGTGTCAGTGGGGCAAAGTTGACATTGGTTTTCACATCAGGGACATCCCTGTAACTCAGTCACAGTTGCTATGTCTGAACTCTTAACTATTCAACTATGGCAGTGTTTATCCTGCTCTGAGTATGTGTGTGGCTTGCCAGTTGCTACTGTGATATTATTACCTAGTAGCTACCAACTAGCATGCCTGTTTCTCAGCACACAGTACTATTTTACAAATCCACTAGATTTGACAGTATATATACATGACATGCTTTGTGTACTAGACTTGGATAGTCCCTTTACATTAATTCCTACTATTTTATGATATATTTCTTTCAGCACAATGTTCTTGTCTATCACTCATGGCTTAGTGGTAAGTCATGTCGACTAGTGTTTCCAAGGGCCTGGGTTTGAGACTGGGGGAGGTATTTTATTTTGCTGCTGAGAAAACTACAGGCCTTGTCATTCAGAGTGACTAAGGCACTTTTAAGCAGTTGTAAGCAGGTTAGCGCTGGTTTGCGTGGAGGTCACACATGCGCACTGCCGCTTAGCTTTGCGCACACCCACTTACTACTGCTTACAAGTGCTTACTCTCGCGCACACCTGCGCTATTTTCTTTTAAAGAAAAGAAAATGGGGAGATAGGAAAGTGGTGAAAAAGGGGTCACAAAGAGGGTAGGACAGTAGGAAAACAAGCTCGGGTTTTGCAGGACGGATGTAGGAAAGGCCCATAGCTGCCCATTTCTTCATCAGCAACAGCTGTGCATATGTTTGTAATTTGGTGTGAAATTTGAAACCTTCCACCCCTGAGAGAGGTGTAAGGACAACAATAATACTTGTTGTACAGCCAATTGTAATTGCCAGTTTACATGTCCAGCAGACATGTGTGCAAAATGGGCAGCTATGTATGAGGCATAATTTTTTTGTGGGTACAGAGTGCCCTTTCTTTTTTTTTTTTTCAGGTGAGAGTGGTATGACAGGTACAGGAAGTCGGTATAGCTGGGGAGGTAGGTTGGGGAGGTTAACAGACAAGACAAACAAGACGCATACAGGGGTGGTGAATGATAAATGTGGGGGGGGTTACACAATTGACGGGGACGGATGTTTGGATATCTCGAGCCCATGAGCCCACAGATGGCAACAGTGGAACTGAGATCCCCACCCATGGGCAGTTGCCACTGTGCCTTCACTGCCCAGGACGGGGTTGTGCTGGGGGCTGTGTAGGCCGGGCAGCAGGCATGCCCATGAGTTGTGCCACCCGTGCCTCAAGCTGGCGTAGGGGCCCAAGCACAGCGTGCCGGATCTCCCTACGCACCACAGTCCAGACACTACGGAGGGTGAGTGGATGTTCTCCTCTGGCCATGCTTGCAGAGGGGGGAAGAGCCCCATCCCCTGCAGCGCTTCCACCTGCAGGTGGCACAGGGCCACTGGAGGAGGGTCCGGCCTGGGCACTACTGCCAGGTGCACTCGCCAGCTGAGGTGGGAGAGGTGGGTCCGCTGGAACCCACCTTCCCTGTCGTCCTATGTTTTGCATTATGTTATGACAGTTTGGGATAGTAACGTACAATACCATTCACAATTAGTTGTAACAACATGCATTAGTATTCCCATTAACCAAACACCCATAAATTCAAGCCATTGAACAGCAAGCATAACACATGCATAATTTGAACAGCAATACACATTCCAACAACATGCAGGGTTGATTGATGGCAACAGGCCATCAAGTTTGGATGTATGAACAGGGCAGATGCATCGACATACATGCAAATATGTATGAACCAACAGGCCAAATGTCCAGGGGTGTTAATTGTGATTGCACATACCCATTTCACGTGGAATGGATTATTTGTGGTTATAGGGTAGGGTGAAGAAATATTTAATTAACAACTTCAAATACCTATACATATGTTGTACATTTCTACTAGCTGCAGATATATACACACTACAGGTCTGCCTACAGTTTCCTATGTGATAACTACTTCAGGTTGGTGATAGGAATGTTACTGCTACATCAATATACATTTCATATTTATTCATACACATTCATATCTGGCTCTGTTCAGCTACATCATCCTGCTACATTTGCTTTATATGGCTATAGACAACTGTGGATGTTTGGTATTTCAGACAACCATACTATCTGCATATTGGAGACTGAGAGCAACATATCCAGAGTTTGGGACACACATTCCAGCTTCAGTACTGTTTTCAGCACATGTTGCTGTTTGGTTCTGCCTGTCACATTCCTTTCATTCTGTACTGACTGCAGTATACTTTATTCAGGTGTTATTACTACTTTATTGGTGGATTCATACCTCTTTCTCACACTCTCTCACTTGTTTTATTTTTACAATTCAGGATGGTACTTAATTCTAGGCTTTATTGACATGTTTTACCTTTAGTTATAACAATCCTTTCCAACAGTCTCATTTCTGTCATGTTTCAATATTTCAACAGGGATATATTTCACACATGTGTTTTACTCAGCTTCTGCAGCTATACTTTTCAGCCTGCTGCAGGTTATGTACTATTATATTACAGGTGGAACATCTTTATTTCAGACTTGTTTCATTTTTATGTTTGGATTACAGGCTGCATCACACTTTTGTAATCAAGCAATTCTTGCAAACTCTCTTACACTGTTACTTGCACATTTTATTAATTAGTGACTACACTGCACTCTTTTGCTAACTGTCATACTTATATATTTATTTACAGTTACAGGGAGAGAATTACTGACCTGCCTGGTGGTGCAACCACACCAGCCTATCGCCATAGGCTCGACGGTTCGCAGAACAGACACCTGCAGCTGTAATATAAATGAAGTAATATTGGAATACACATCTCCATAATATCAGCTAGGTTAATTTCTTACATACATAATTACATGTAACTTACTCAGTAGTGGGGCGTTGGGCATTTGCCAGGCCTCCTGGATCCAACAGTTCAGTTGGTCCTGCTTCCGTCTCTTCAGGTCCGCATGGTGGTGACCAACCTGCTCACCAGTCCTTGGTATTCCTGTGGCACTGGTGAGATTATGTGTCAACCGGTCCCACGCCTCAGCCCTATATGCTCCCCACAGGACCTGGCCCTGCATGAGTTGGGCCTCATGATTATGGACAAGGAGCCAAACCATATATTTGGACTCCTGAATGCCCCACCTCTGTGCTCGGAAGCAACTACCCTCTCCTACACCTGACATCCTGGCTGCAAGTCGGTTCCACAATCAGTTATGCTGTGTATTCCCGCCTATGGGGCTTATATATGCCGTTTTTCCCACACTTATCTGTGATTGGCCATTTTGGAATTGTATCAGCTTCACAAAACCTGCTTTGTCATGCTCCTCTTTCTATTCATTCCTATATATATGCTATTACTGCATTTCTAAGTGCAACTGTCATGGCTTAGTGGTTCAGTACTTTGACCATGGTGCATGGTATCCTAGGTTCGAACCTAGCCATTGCTTTTTATATTTTATGACTGTCTACACAGGCTAGGAGGTGTGTCTGTGTAAAGGTAGTTTTGATACAGCTTGCTCAACGTTACCCGTCAGTTAGGATCATGCTGGTTTACGTGTGGTTTGGCTGTCAGCACGCATATTACGCTCAACTTAGCTACAGGCACACAGTTTCAGCGTGTTAAAACACTGCTCAACCCCGGGCACTCATTTTACACCTATTAAACCACTGCTCACCTACGGGCACTCATTTTACACCTTTTGAAACACTGCTCACCTACGGGCACTCATTTTACACCTGTTAAAACACTGCTCACCTACAGGCAGATATCCTCAACTTGTTACACTGTATCTCAGCTATAGGCACATCTGACATTTTTTTTTTTATTATCTCACATTTCTTCAAAATACATGTCCCATTTCATTACATTTTACATAAAATATAATTTTATATATGTACATATATGTTAGGGAATTGTTTCGTGCTTATTTCACTAAAAATAAAAATTGATGTTGTGGGGGCTCAAACCATGACTGCCTGCTATTCAGCCAATGTCTCTACCGCTACACTATTGCTTCTTGGCTTACTTTGCATATTTAGTTCTTATATGCTTTTCCACTGACTGCTAACTGTGGCTAAGCGCCAGGCATGCCCGCGCAAACGAGCACACTCATGGGCAAACATCTTTACAACTTATAAAAAAATATATAATATGTTCATTTATACATTTTATGTTCATAGTCTGTGGGGCCATGAGTTGTGTTGTGTTTATTCACATTTACACGGACTCTGTCGTGGGCGTTTACTTTCCAGACTTTTACTCTTCTGGGGGCATGTCCGTTTGCAGGGCTTGCCCTATGGACACGCCCCCTACTGTCTTACACGGACCGTGTTAGCCTTAGGTGTGATTCAGCATGCCCTCATGCATATGCATGACATGCTGACGTCACACTGTTTAACTGCAGCCTCTGTGTAAGCCTTGTAACTCTTACATGGAGGCGTTGTGAATCCTGCCCATTGATGCCGGGAAAGATCAAAAACAAAACATAAAAGGGCAGCAGAGGCTAAAATGGATAGACAGCACTGTAACAAAAATTATTCTGAATTTGCAATAATTTAAAAAAAAAATTATTAGTCAGGCTTTTAGTGCTTAGTCCTTAAGGTCACAAATACTCATATAAATAGATACATCTGTATAAATAGGTGTACCAAATTATATCAAATGAGGGTAAGGTCGACAGCTGTGTAGTTGACTGAAAATGTTCAACAAAGCTGTTGGTCACCAGATAGGTGAATTTTCCTTTTCACTGGAGATTGTGCAATCTCATAGGTAGTATACATAATAAGTAAGTGGTGTTGGCGGTGTAAGGGTGGCTTGCCCCCCTGCAAATAAAAATGTTTTACTTCATTTTTTAAGGAAGAAATTGGATGTGCTGAGACTGTTTCTTGGTGCATGCACAGTGCAATGTCGTTTCCATGAGTTGACCATATCTGATTGATGTTATCGCAGTTGACTAAGAATGCTTTCATTATTTTGTGGTGCACCAATATCTCTCTCTCTCTCTCTCTCTCTCTGTAAGGGTCTTCTGAGATTGAAACTCAACATTATCATTAGTTAGGGGAGTGTGGGGGGCATAGCCTCCCACCTGGGTGGGTTTAGAATGGTGCTGTTTCAGTTTTGTGTGTTGTTGACTGAGTGATTACTTACCCTGGGAATGTTGTCATTGATCTGGTCTGTCAATGAAGTGGGATTTCATGTATTTCATCTCTAAGATATATATATACATATATATATATATATATATATATATATATATATATATATATATATAAAATTATATGTGTGAGTGTGTGTATATGGGGGTTTGACAAGTTGTCAAATAGCAACTTGTTGAAATCAAAGACTACTGGCACAGCTGATCATATGTGCTGCAAGTTGGCTTTTGCAAGATTGTGGTGCAGTGGGGATTGGGGAATTTGTCCTTTCCCCGCTGTACTTCACACTTGCAGTTGGTATATATAATTAGCAGTTGGTACTGGAGACCACAGCCCCTGCATTGGTTGTTCAAGGGGCTTGCCCCTGCAAAAGCAAGACTTCTATTTTTGCTTTTTTTTGTGATCAGCTGGTGATGAAATTGTGCTCAGTTAATTGCTGTTAATGTGTTGAAGTTTCATAAAACTTCATTCAAATAGATATGTATATAAATCAAATCAAAGAGGTACTGCAGGAGACAGCTGAATGTGTGCGTTCAATGGGAAGGGGTGTGGCCAACTAGAAAGGGGAGGAGCTATGCTCAAAACCACAAAAACTAACTAAATACACTGCCCTGGGTGCCAAACCGTCATTATGAGAGTCCAGTCAAGACAAAATGAAGTGTCGAAAAATAAAAATATTTTAGTGCATTGGCTGCATGACAGCTTACTTAATATCTAGATGGAAACAAAAAGGTTGTGAGGCATGAAATAATAAATTACTTTTTAAATACATTAATGGAATGCCAGTCAAAATCAAGTTGCACTCAACTCAAACCAGTTCTTGCACTGCAGTTTTAATTATAATTTATATTCAGCTTTATTAAATTACCAAGTAACATGCTGAAAGTAGAAATGTCTGATGCCCCCACTTGTAAAAATGTTTCTTATCCAAAAAAAGACCTGCTGCCTGATAACTATCTACTTGTTTTATGGGGAAAACATGATCAAAGTAAAAAATGAAAAGCAAACAAGAAATAAACTCAAGATGCATTGCTTAAAAGGATTACTGTGCAGGTTATGGACCACACAGTTGGCATTCTGTTTAGTTTACGGGTAAAGCCTGCAGAGATGACTGGAAGTCTCCAAGTGTAATGAGCTTCTTAAAATAATTGAATCACCAACCAGTAGCAAAGAATTCACCAGGAATCAGGAAACTATGCTATAACAACTTGATTTATTGATAAACACAATGGTTGAGCGCTTTCCACAGTACTAGACTGTCTTCATCAGAACAACGTGTGATAAAATTCATTGACTTATATACAAAAAACACTCTAAAAACCCGCCCATAATAACAATTAATCAATTAAATCCTTAGCATTGAATTGGTAAAACAAACTTGACTCACAACATAAACTACCATATATTGAAATACCTACTTAAAATAAAAATCAATATATGATCTTTGTGCAAGGAAAAATGTTACAAATACAATCAATTGCACAAGTATAAAGTGCCTGCAGGAAATATAAAACCTAACTAAACAATATTACAACATTATAAAATAATTAAATACATGAATTTACTATTAATTCAAAAAAATCCTAACAATTTTAAAATAATATATATATATATGTATTTCTCTAAATGTAAAAGGAAAAGAAACTTGTATAAAGAATATATGTATAAATAGAATACTACATGCTGTATGTAGTAGTAATTTGTAAATACTACAAGTGATATTGAACCAAATACATTATATAATACATTAGACCCTGACAAGGGGGTTGGTGGATCATCTCATTGATGTGTGGTCATAGATTCTGTTCTTTAAACTACGATCAGTCTTCCCCACATAGTAGCTCATAAGTTTGACAAACACTTCATAGTTTGTTGATAATTTGATTTAATTTCTATAATTCTTTTCAGATTGTTTCCTGTTTTGTAAAACAAAATCGGTCTCTCGGTAATCTTATTTTTATTGACTGGTCACTAGTCAAGATATTCCAGTTCGTTGTAATGATGTTCTTGACCTCACTAGAATGTCTACCATATTTAATAATGCATGATTTTGTGTGTATATTAATAATCTCTTTCAGTGGTCATGGCAGCAGCCCATGCACTGCCCCTTGATGATGCCTTACTGTAAATGAAGACGCCAAGATAGTTTATACCATTACCATCATATTGGTGGGTGAACTGATGAACCTGTTGAGTCCATCCTCCTTGAATGCATGAAAATAAATCCTGGACATCTATTGTAACATAAACAACATTCATGTTTCAATTTATGATGGATCACCTGCCCAAAGGAAAGCTTAAATCTATACAGATCTTCACTAATTAAGATTGTATCACATCCATCATGTCATTCCCAAGTTGTTTCCCACAAATAATTTGAATTCAACAAGTTTAATCTCCCCACTACTGTGTAGAATCAATATTACTAGGGTTGGGATGTGGGCATCCGCTTTCTATTTGTATTGGTTCCTCCAAAACATTCGCCTTTTCTGTATTCTACTGTTCTCCATTGATCTCTTCCATTCTCTAAAAACATTCCTCATCATTAGGATGAACATCAGCATGAACATCACCATTCATATCTTTTCTCTGTAGCATATTTCTATCATTACCACACATTTCTGTCATTACAAAGTTTAATATTGTGAACATTCATATCTACCCATGGTTTTCCTTTGAAACACCGCACCCCCCATACTACCCCCCTGTCTAAACATTTGCGTAGATATAAATTTTCAACTTGAAGGTTCTTGACCTTCGTTAAATTGTTGCCAATGAAAAAAATAAGCCCTCCACAAACAAATTGATTAGTAGAAGCCGCTTAGGAATGTTTCTAAATTGTATGCCTGCCTTGTTGCGCGGTCTCCACCAGAGGAAGAACCTGCAACAACATCTAGTCAGTGCATTCGTTACACCTCTGGTTTTCTCTCCCAACGAAGTTAAGTCGAGACTGGAGGATGGCGTTTGGGTTTGGCCAGATGATAATAATCCCGGTCTCATCCGTGTGTGTGTGTTGTTATCAGTTGCTGCCAAATTTGTAGAAATGCTGCCTCCATTTCTTCTTGAAAATCCTTCCTCGGCGTGCCTGGGGACACACTGGAGGAGAACCTCTCCTGTCCGTTGGGGATGTCATCATCGCTGACGTTTGCAATAGAGGAACGATAGACGACACTAACCAGCGGGTAGGTTGTGTGAATTTTGTCAATCTCATCTCGAGATACAAAGTTTAAACAAAACAGATGTGTCCCAGCGATCAACAAGTAAATGATCACCACACAGTAGCAAAAGATTCACAGGAATCGACTCACAACATAAACTACCATGTAGTCTTTTATACACTTGTAGTTTTCTATACACTTAATTTCTGTATACAACATTCCTACACAAGGTTCAATATCACTTGTAGTATTTACTTATACAAGTTTCTTTTCCTTTTACATTTAGAGAAATACATATATATATATATTATTTTAAAATTGTTAGGATTTTTTTGAATTAATAGTAAATTCATGTATTTAATTATTTTATAATGTTGTTTAATTGATTAATTGTTATTATGGGCGGGTTTTTAGAGTGTTTTTTGTATATAAGTCAATGAATTTTATCACACGTTGTTCTGATGAAGACAGTCTAGTACTGTGGAAAGCGCTCAACCATTGTTTATCAATAAATCAAGTTGTTATTATTAGTTTCCCATGATTCCCTGATTCTTCTTTTGCTTGGTGTTGGTGATTCATTTACTTGTTGATCGCTGGGACACATCTGTTTTGTTTTCTTCTTAAAATAATGTAATCTGTCCTTTATTACAAATACTGTCGTATGCATTTCAATACCCAAGGCTTATACATTATCTAGTTAAGTATTCTCTACATGGCAACAACAGAAAGGCTTTCAATGTTGGCAATTCTTTAACAGTATGCTTATTAAAGCTTACTTGCATCTTACGATCTCAGCCAAGCTTACCTGATGGTCATTAAAGTATTGTTACTTAAACACAGAGCAACAGGCACTTTGAGTAATAAGCATAAATCAACAGTACAAAAAATATGACAGAAACCAGACCATTCTGCAAAAATCAAGGACAGATGAAAAGCCACTCTAGTACTTGTGTCTACCTTGGATTGGGGCGATACTCTGCACATTTACACTGCATAACTACTCCTTGCCTTGCTTCGACACATGCAGAGTCACTACATGGGGGAGTGGGGTGCAACAAGTATGTCACAATTTGAAATGTCTCTGGCTGACTGTGATGGCTCTGACACATTTGTCATACCTCTCAACCTCAGAGCAAGAAATCTAGACAAAGCCATACAAAGAAGTGGGACAAAGGCCCAAAAATAAGGACAATTTTTAAATATTGCTCTTATAAACTTAGAAAGATAATAGAATAGGTCTTGCATTAGTATGAATTTTCTGAATGGAATGAAATCTGAAACTCAAATGTCTGTCATTATTTTCTAACTTCAGTATTTAATGATTTGCCACTAATTTGCCAAAACAACCCCACAATTTTGCCAAAAAACCCACGATTTTATGAAAAATGGACCAAACATGTGATGTAAAAATATAAAATAGCCACACAATACAGCTGGGAACCTGTCAAAGAAGGGACACTTTAATATTAGTACTGCTAACTTGAGCAGCTGACAAAATAAAAGAATCTACATGCATTTCTGAAATAAAAGTAATCTATAACTCTGATTATTACAGTTATTTCTTAATTGTAAACCCTCCACGTTTTCTTCCAAAATTGCTATTTTGCGGAGGGATTACTAGGGGGATGAACAAAACTTTGAGCCAAAATCAGGAACAGTTAAGAGGTTTGGCTATGCCTAATTCTATAAAGCAATTTATTTGCATGCACCTCTCAACCTGTTAATGCAATAAATCTGGACAAGGCCAAATATATTGGGGGAACATATAAACAGTACTAAAAATTGCTCTTGTATAAACTGAGACATTTGATAGAACAACGGGTCCTACTTTAGCATGCATTTTTCTGAAGGTTATGAAGTCTGAAACTCAGTGTGTCTTTATTTAGTGATTTAATTCCTAAATGATTTGCCAGAAAACCACAAATTTTATGAGGAACAAACCAAAAATAAGAAGCAAAAATCTATTCATTCTTTGAAAATCTGGACATTTGGGAGGTATAGTTCAGCTGGGGCTGTCTTTAAGTTTGCCACCCTTCCCCCTCACAAAATCATGGTCGAATGGAGCCTCCCCCTGCAGCCATTCCAATGATCCATTACTTGGCTATTTCACTCCATTTACCATAAACACTAATGTGCATACTGATTTACTTCTATGATGATTTGGACTTCATTTGAAGGTTTTATTTTGCATTTTACAGCACAAACACTAAGACATCTGCTAAACAAACTTAGCATTAAAACTTCTCTGCCCTTGAAACTCACATTCATTGAAACAGCATTGAAACCCACATTCAAAGAAAATACATTTTACCAGTGGCAGAACTGCCTAATTCAGAACATCTTTCCAGTAAACAATGAAACAAAATGCATGCACCCATAATGACAAAACTGCCCAGTTCAGAACATTTCCATCATAAAAGTCTACTCAAACTTCTACAGTCCACCATTATCAGTAAATATGCACAATTCTACAGTCCACCATTATCAGTAAATATGCACAATTCTA